>NW_028259162.1:18181818-18484848 GCF_977971745.1 Zootermopsis nevadensis
TCTTTGGTATACCAAATTCAATAACAATATTATATAGCACTTCTTTTAACAGAATCACAGACTTTTTAAAAATCTATAAACAATTGGGAATATTACTGTACTAAAATAAGGAGCATTAAACCATCTTGCATCAAAATTTTACTGTATTACAAGGAGAAGCATTAAATTTATCTGCAAAAAAAAATACCTAGGAGGATATGGTTGGATCCATCCCAAAACATCTGACATGTTAAAATAAACATAAAACTGAATATGCCCTAGAAATACTGCAAATGTATACAGTACTGAGCTAACATTTTGAAATATGAGGCAACAGACACTAAAGACAATGTGTCTGGAAAATCATTTCCCAACATTTACCGACTAGAGTATCTATGAGGGGCTGCACATCAATCTGAAATCTACGTTTGGCCCTGAAGTCAGGATCACAACCACTTCTGTGCAGCACTATCTGAGATACACACTCTTCTATCAGTTTGTAATAGGCTGGCCTGAAATTCAAATAAAAATACACTCTGCTGAAAAGAACCAAACCACACTACGGTAACGTACTAAATCCAATTAACTCTATGGAACAGGGTATTCAGAAGAGAGCTGACAATTAATCAGTAACTGAGAAGTCCCTCAGTACAAAATGCAAAAGGCTTATTGTCATTATGATAAAAGCACGCGAAAGGATTCTACCCTGAACTAGTTTATCCAATTCACATCTCATTCTATACTGACCGCCTGGTGACTTTATGACAATAATTTCTGAGGTCATTCATGCACAAAATACAACTCCTGACATAAGTCCAATGTTGACATGTGGCAGACTATCTGAATGAGAAGTCCCCTGACTGATGGATTGGTCACTGTGCTCTGCAAAATTGGCCACTGCAGTCACTACTATATATATATATATATATCACTATATATATCATCAAACTTTGAATGTTGCAAGGAGCATGAAACTTAAATTTCAAATATCCATAGCTTCATAACCACTGAGAAAAATACCTATGTTCACATGACATTTCTGACCGGAAATGATCTTGGACATAAAATCCAGAAGTACTGACAGATGAAAGAGATGCAAACTAGACAAAAGTGTTTCAGGATGGAATCTGACAACAGAAATGTAAACTGGACTGAACTAAGTCAGCATACGATCCAATGACAAATAGTCTTTTGTGACGGTGGTGAACTGAACATTCAGATTATACCTCATACCATGGACTTGGTTAGCAACTACATCAGTGTTTCCATTAATTTACAGTATGATGCCTACTTCTTTACACTCAAAGTACTTCTCACCTTATTAGTGCATCGTCTCGTATAAACAGAAGATGCTGCAGTATGGATAACAGGTATGGTTCAGCACTGGAGTCCATTACAAGATTCTTGATAACTTCAAAACAATCATTGATATCATCCAGTTCAAGACGAACATTGTCAAAACGTTGTACAAATTCATAGTAGTCTTCCTCTTTGTGATCATTAAAAATCTTCACCTGGACTGTTAGGTCCCCACTGGCATCATTCTCCAGAGTCTGAGGAAAAAGAAGTTGTCACCTTGACAAAAATCATTATCATATTTGACGACTGACAGTTCATGCACTCTGACCTACTACTTTAAGAGGAAATATCCACTGTTAATGTAAGTGACCGGCTGCCGCCTCATCAGGATTCCTCTTCTCACTCTGAAGGCAGCAGAGATGAAGACGAACACAAAGATGCGCCTGGAAACAGCAGGTATGTAGCAGACCAAAGCAATAGCAATGCGAGTGTTGCACTGCCATTAACAAGCCAACCACCTGGGTTGGGATTCCCAGATTTTGCAAGAAAGTCTACCCCTGGAAATTATGAAACTACTTTTTATAGAATTTCTAATTATGATATTTGAACAAGAAACCAACATGTACTGTCATTGGTATTATGCTGGTAAAATGGTACAGAACCTAGTTTTGTTTGGTAGGATGTTTATAACAACTTAAAAATGCAATATCAGACAATTTCTTCTTTACCTACAATATAAGGGTTTGTTCATAGAGCAGTAAACCTTGTACTTGACATGTGAATGGATGAAAAGTGAGAAAAAGACTGTGGACCGAGTATTGGGGAAGCTGCAGACTACAAAACTAATTCTATATAATGCATAAAATGTTCTTTTAGTAAGTAAATTAAATAAAAACTATTTTACATATAAAACTGGTGTATCTGTTGCACAAATTTAAAAACATTAACTGTATAATATATTTCAAAATTTCTAAAAACAAGTTAATAAGTGACTGAACACTGCTTACAAAGATGATTCTTGTTTTATGATTTTATTTATTGAAGATATAGACCTTTAAGCAAAAACATGCACCAGTAGCACTGGTCCCAGAATTTAACTTTGAGTGATTGGGGGTTACTGGCCATTTACACCTTTGTACTCTTGAAGGTTAAAAGATCCATTTGCTAGCAAAACAAAAGTTCACTTATATTCAGGCACGTAGAGCAGACAACTTACTGCTGCATCTGCAGATTTTACTTTGGCTTTTCTGCACGGCAAATGTGATAAAGAACATCTCCAGCAAACACTCTTGGTCCCATCACAATTCAAGACAAAACCTAAAAAATTAGAAAAGTAACTAAAAATAAACAGCCTGTTATTCATTTTTGTCTACAACACTTACCTCTAATACATCAATCAACCCTGCCCTCATAATCTCATTCCTCAGGTGGAGACGGTACTCCATATCATCTGGAGTGGCAACTATTGCATTTATGAGTTGAAGACATCCCACCTGCAACCAATCATTTCTTTTTTCAATTAAATACCGTAGTAATTGTATAATCTATATTTGTTATTAATTCTAACATGACAACAGGCATTTTTGAGAATTTTTAAAGCTGGTGCAGAGCCCCCCACAAAACAAACAAATAAGATAGAAATTACTTTTAAAATGTTGCATATTGTTATTATAAAGTCTTTCTGCTACTCTAAGTTCAGAAATACTTTTTACAGATTAGATGGATAATTCATGTCCACTAAAGGGCTTTGAAATGAACAGTGTTAAATCTTTGATTAATAACAATCAAGATGATGAGATGGGTAGCTAAGTCAGTATAGTGACTGGCTAAAGGCTGGATGATCACAGTTCAATCTCCAACAGGGGCAAAGGATCTTCTTCTAGCCTCTGCGTCCAGACTGGCTCTGGAGTCCATCCACCTTCCTGTCCAATGGGCACCAGGGTCCTTTCCCAGTGGTAAAGTGCAGCCAGGGTGTGCTCCCATGGTTGAGATGAAGTAGGAGCTATACCTCCTCTCCCCTAAGGATGGCTTTACTTTTAAAATCAAAATGGGAACTGTGTGAAAGGAGAGCTAAAAGACAATCTTTTGGAAAGTAAAGTCACACCATGCCACAGAAATAGAAAAAGTTAACCCTCTTTCTGCCAAGGAAAGCACACTAAAATCGGCTATTTGTTGCAAAGACAAAACGTTTAAGAAGAACAGCATGATCCACTTCTCCTGAGCTCTTTGCTTTAACTGTACTCCCACATACATCTCTGAGATATGGTGTTCAAGCACACAGATAACTTTGCCTTCAATGTTAACAATTACAGTTCAACAATTATTACCAATAAGCTAAGAGCCAAATTTACATTTCATGTGAATGTCATGCTACATAAAAATTGTCTTCACAAAGCCATATCACAAAAAGAATTACATTAAATGGCTCTAGCGTTGCTCCTACATCATAAGTTCACATAGCTGCCATATTTATACTACCAATGACACAAAAGTAATAATTCTAAACCAGGGCTGTTTAGTGGCATAATGTTCTTATCAAGTTTCATGAAAACCTATTAAATGTTTCAAAAGTTATTATGGAAAACACACATGGATGAACATGACAGACACTGTAATATACCATAAGTCTATTATCCCTTCTAAAATAAGGAAAGTAGGACAAACAAATTACTATTAGTTGTAGAAACTAAATTTGTAAGGTGAACAGCATGAAATAAACAAATTTCAGAAGAAAACATAAGTTTAAAAATTTCATGAGCATATATAAGACATAGAGACAGAAAATTATTCCAACACTTCCAACACAAGTAAAATCATAAATTCCCATACAGGTCTGATAGAAAAAATACATTGCAATATAAAGAGGATAATTTGGATGCCCACTCAGGAGAATGTCACATGACATGAATAGGTTCAACAGACAGACTACAAACAGATGACTCATAGCTGGCATAATACCATAACTCACTGTAAGAGATGAGTGACTCTTCACCATGAGACCCTGAACCACTGGCTGGAACCTCTCACGTCCTTTAATCTCTCCTGTCATGGTAATGGCTTCCAACACCCGCTCATGTCCCGATGGTGGGATCAGGCAGATGGCAGCCAACACCTGGACTGCCTGCTGCATTACATTGGGCTTTGATGGATCCAACGAACGGGCCAGGATCGTAAGAGCTTCTTTGTGGTCAAACATCAACTTGATCCCATCTGTGTTGTTCATAATTGCTTTAAGGCAGCGAATACATTCTGACTGGATACGATCATACCGATTATCACTGCCAAATAAATATGAATATAAAATGTAAAAACATTAAAATGGTACTGAATCCATCTCATTTATATTGGCATCTTAAAGAAGGGGGTGGGACGTTAGTATGGCATAATCCGCTTAGCACTGCCATCCACAATAACATTACCCTGCTGTATGTGCATTATGAGCAGCATACATACATAACAGAGCAAACACTGACACACAGAATGTTACTTGAATGGTAAGTACCTGCTCTGCCATCTTACGTTATAAACAAGGCATAAAACATCAAGCCAAAATCACCACTAATGAGTGCAGAGGCCAAGTAAACTGACATGAGCACACATATTCCCTTTCATGATGCTCCATCCAGTATCTTGCCACGTACAATGCTTCCTCTCCACATCTCAAAGAGATGTCTCACTCCTTTCCATGCCCTTCTTCTTCATTTTAAGTCAGTACTTAGTATTACACAGGTTAAAATAATTTATGCTATGTGCGATGCCTTTCCTTATAGTAAATCTTTTGATGCAGGGAAAACAGGTGTCAACTTTTGTAAATACATGTATTATCCATATGAATAATGTAATAGCAATATAAGTATTAGCAAACCTTTAAATGAGAAAAAACTTTATAATCTAAATTGATTCTTCATTAATGTTACTTAGCGCATCACACAATGGTTGTGTAAATGGTCCAGTTAAAGGTTACATTATCCAAGTATCATCAAACAAGCAACACATTCAGATTAATCTTAATTTAGGCTGATTGTACACTGTTTACCTTTCTGTCAATAAATGTCACCAATAAAAAATGTTATGGAGGATATCTAATGGTCAAACACAAAAATACACCACCTAAATGTGAAAATAGATAGATGATATGATATTACATTTTAAATAAACAGGGTGTGAATATGTGGACTGAATTAAACCGGTTCAATGCAGGATCCAACAGTGGGCTCTTTGAATTTAATGGACCCTCAGATCTCAGGAAAGACTAGGAAATTCTTGGCAAGCTGAATGACTAGTAGCTTCTCAGACAAAGTGAACTAGAACAGAGGCATGATGTTTCCTACTTCATGGGAGTATAAATATCTTAAATCTGCAGAATGAGCCATATTATTCCATGCTTTCATTATGTACATATATAACAATTTAATAATTTGATTTTTACAAATTTTCATCAACACACTTGTGGTATCTACATGAAGAACTGAAGATCTAACAATCTACATAGTAAAGGGCAGTCCTTGGGTAGTTGGCAGTGCTAACTGAAAATAATTCTTTCTTGTAAAATTGTTAAAAAAACCAAAGTTCCTAAACATGATCGCAAATTACTGCCACTGAATAAGATCCTAAGCCAGCATTCATTTTGCCTAACAATTACTGTAAACAAATGTTCACCAATGTTTAATTATTTTTAATTTGAATTATAAACAATATATAAGAATGGAGTTTGGTCAAGATTCACAAAATAAAGCCTTCAGACTGAACTCATTACTACCTTTAACTATAAACCTGCATAAGACACTCCAACTATATTATCAGAATGTTTCATTTATTTATAACCACAACATAGTCATAAACAAATCAATTATAACCAGTATCCCAATGGTGAGGTACAGATATTCCATCTACACAACAATTCTTAAGATGACTGTCTTCTGGGTCATTGTGCCATGTAGTCTGGTAGAAGTTTACTGACGTTTCAGAGGTCCTTTCTGCCTCCATCAACAGGGTGTTGAGTAACACACATGCCATGATGATGGAGGCAGCAAGGATGTCTGAAACGTCAGTAAACTTCTACCAGACTACATGGCACAATGACCCAGAAGACAGCCATCTTCAGACCCACTGCAATAAAAACCTGAAATTGAACAAAACTTCCTGATTATAGTTTTCATGTTTATTAGAAAGTCAAGAAAAATTATTGCAAATTCTTAATAAACATTGAAACTATAATCAAGAATGTTTGTATAGATGGACTGTCAACCTAACCTACAACACACAACAGGATGTATCCTTTAAAACTTGTCAGAAATCATTAGCTAGATGCATGAAAAATATGGTCAGTCACCCCAGTGACTGTGGTGTGTTAGGTAGGCTAGACAGTTCTAATTCTCAAATTTCAATACCTATTTAACTCCTTGGATCCAGGATAAACAATATTTAAGCGGTCCGACAAAGAAAACACAACACTTCAACATTACAAAGATCAAATGGTTAAAGGTGTTCGAGAAAATAATGCCTGTTTACAATGAGAATCACAATAAGCCAATAAATATAAAATAAAAGAATCACACAACACCAATAAATACAAAACAAACAGTTATTGATTGTTAAATCAGTTACCAGTTAGTTTCAAAGGGTTAAATCACTTTAGAGGACAGACTGATTAGCATCTTAATAATTCCAAAACAATTACATCATGTTTTTCTAGTACTGCTAATGCCTTCATCCTTGATTATTGATTGTATGTTATACCAACTGAAGAGGTTGAACTGAAAGAGAAAAAAACATGCATGCTACATGTCCCTGTCCATCACAATAACTCTGATCAAATCTCACAACATGGGTCGGGGTTCTCTTTGATCAGATGACAATCACTGTTCTCTGCATGAAACCACTTCTAACAGAACTTGAGAATTCATCACCTTTTTCACAGAATCCCACTCTAACCTGACACATTTAAACACAGTTCACACCATTGAAACCTGTTTCTCCAGGATCTACTCCTTCCATCTCATTATTGTAAAATTAAAAACCAATACTACGAGAAGAGTAGGAAATATGACACCTGGGATACTGGGAACGACCCGTTCTTCAAGTGCCTGAGCACTGCGGGTCCCAACTTTTCGTTGGCTTGATCTATAGATATTCGATAGGACTCCTTGGACAAGCGATCGGCCCGTCACAAGGCCTCTACCTGTACACAGGACAGCACGACACAGAAAAACATCCATGGCTTGAGTGGGATTCGAACCCATGGTCCCAGCGACCAAGTGGCACAAGGCCCACTCCTTAGACCATGCGGCCACTGCAGACCCCGAAATGATTTGATTATATTACTTAACATTATGATAAATTAACATATCTGCAATTTCTGCTACATAAGGGTTATGGAAGAATAAGATCTCTGACACCAAGTACATTTAAAATTTCATGAATTTAAATGAAGCATGCACTTTTAAATGTTGATTCACAGTTAGTAACTTCTGAAACAATTAAAAATATTAAGTGCAGAACAACAGCAGTTATCTGAGTAAGGCAGTATTGCAGAAATGTCCAGGACTATCTGAAGTGCTTGGCTATCACTCACTTACCAGTAGTGGCCGCTGGTGAACAAAATACTCCAATGAAAGTTAGACATGAAACGAAGGAGGGAACATACACGTCATTCAAAATATCTAACCCTCTCAAATCTGTGGCTTCTTTATAGAAGAAATAAGCTCTGTGACATCCACGGTTGAAGCTTAAAAATTCTTAACACCTTATTAAAAATACCAGGTCTTCAAAATAGCCCTTGTAAGGGCTAATGTAATAATTTGTATTTTGTATTACTGACATCTGATTTCTACATATATTATTGCAATGTGTTTGTTGTACTGGCACAAATACCTATCAAACTTGTGCTCATGTTATATTATTCAATTGTATGTTTTAATGCTTCAGCGTGGAATTCGCATCAAGAGCAATTGAAAATGGATGCTAAAATATGCAGATTGTGGTAACTTTCTGTTATTGAACAAAAAGTAATCATCATTATTATCATTCACATTATCACTGTATTATTTGTGCGCTACATTGACAAGGCTAGGAGTGTAAAAGAAGCAGGTATTTATTTTATATTTATTCATCATAAAAAATGTAATTTGCAAAGAACACATGTTTTAGAAAGGACTTTGTTTTAATGTCAGTCCCCTACCATACCAACTATTCTACAAGGCAACCAAGTGAAGTATATATAGCCAACACCTTCATTTTGCTGTCAGACGGTCACAGAACTCAAAAATGACAAGAATTACGAGGCGTGTCCACAAAGTAAGTTTCCCACTCGTCCCACAGCTAGCAAACCTTATATTGCGCGAAGCGACTGTGCGTACGTGATAGAGCAATGACGTAGCATGGCGCATGCACTAACGGCACTTCCCGCGTTCTCACAGTAGCATCGTTGCAGCTGTTGAAGATGGAGGTTCTTATTCCAACTCCGCCGACTGTGAAGTGCGGTCAGTGATAACGCTAGGCCGCACATGGCTCGAAGGACAGCAAGTCTCCTGCAGGAGTTCAGCTGGGAGGTGTTTAATCATCCACCCTACAGCCCGGACCTCGCTCCCAGTGATTTCCATCTTTTCCTACACCTCAAGAAATTCCTGTCCGGTCAGCGTCAGCGTTTTGAGAATGACAGAGAGGCGGAGATGGTTATCACACAGTGGTTCCAATCCCAGGCGGCAGACTTCTACGACGCAGGTATTCAAAAGTTGGTCCCACGGTATGACAAATGTCTCAATTCTGGTGGCGAATGTGTTGAAAAATAGCTGGACACTTGCTGTATCTGTTGCAATAAATATTTCCATGAAATTGTGTTTTGTTTCTGTAAACGGCCCCAGGGAAACTTACTTTGTGGACGAGCCTCATATGATGCCAGCTGCATGCTTACATCACTTCTGTTGGGGATTTAGATCATTTCAAGTGCTTGATTTTTGTTGCCCATTGTACAAATACTTTTACCATGTGTAATACCCAGAAACTAAAAATATATAGTATCCTGAAAAAATGTAAAATTATTCGTGAGATATTATGAAACTTTTGCACAGAATAAGCAGGATCACATTTTATACTGACAATGTAGGATGCTTCACCAAGGAAATAAGTCCTCATGTTTGTCAACGTGCTGTAGTAATTTTTCTTCTAAAGAAATTTGTTTATGCCTTATTAAACATGCAAATTCAAATTAAACAAGCACAGTACATGCAACAGAACGAGAAAACAGATGAATTAAATAATAAATAGTCAATTTCAAAACATTCGCACAATGTAAGCTAAAAGCATACTTGGCAAGACTGTAACTAACTCCTCACAGTAGCCAATGATTCAAAAGTGAAGTTGACAAATTCAAAATAAAAAACGACATTTTGCAATAACTAAAATCACTGAAATGGTAAAATAATTAATGGAGCAAAAAAAGTTTATATTTAATTACAATGTCCGTAGTTAAGACTGTATAGTGTCGGGAAAACATTGTACACTACAGGAAAACACACATTCTGAGAACGTAAATACAACATTCTCCTGCATCATTTATATGATAACATTCAAGAGAGTCATACAGGATCAGTACAACATGGAAATTTATCTGGCCAGAAGAAACCTCTTTATGACTCGGATGAATATTACAGGAATTGTAATATGTCTGTCATAAGGGAAGTTTAAAAGATATTTTCAAACCCCATTAAATTCGAAGATATAAGTAACTGTAAAGGAGATAATATGGAGTGCATAAACTGAAAAAGACTCCTAAATACGGTCACATTCACACTGGCAAGCAATGAGCGATGAGTGTTTAGCATTAAGTGTTGAGCGTTATCAGAAATAATTCAAACACACAGTTTTAAAAGGAAGTGTGTACACTGACCTTGACCACTGAGCAAAAGTTGTGAGAAAATGCAATGCATTGCCTTTCTAGTTACCTTAAATTGTGAGTGATAGTGTTACGTGTTGCTTACCAGTTTATTCTCACTATTGGATGTGTCACAACATACATACATATCCAAACAAAAAAATAAATTTTCCAACTCTGATAGGGAAATAATTATTTCTTAAGCACAAGCAAAACTGCCTTTGTGGAACGATGGGCACCCTGATTATAAGAAAACAGGTAAGATGTGGGAAGAAACAGGAATTATTGTGGGCTTTTTAGGTAAAAAGAACTTTTTTTTGGTATGAAGTATATAAATTCTAATTTCTGTCACTGTTATACAAAAGACAAAAAAATATATTTATGTAAATTATCCAGTCTGCTTATCCAATTGTAGAGCATGCTGTTTATCTACATTGAGGAATAATGTGTATATACAGGGTTATTCATAATTCCCTGACACATTACAAAAAATTGCTAGACTAGAATGGTGCAATGGATGGTAACATAGGACATGCCGATAGAAAGAGAAACTCTCAAACTTTATTTTATATACCTCATAAATGCTCTATGTGTTCGCCCTTTGTGCCGCGGCAGACGTCAAGCCGATAATCCATTTCTGCCCACACCCGCTCCAGCATGTCACGATCGATTTGTGAGATGGCAGCGATGATTCAGCTTCGCAGTTCAGGCAGATCCCGTGGCAGAGGCGGTAAAAAGACCTGGTCCTTAACGTACCCCCATAAGAAGAAATCACATGGCGCCAGGTCAGGTGATCGTGGTGGCCAACGAAGCAGCGCATGGGTATTGAGCATATTAAGGGATGTAAAATAAACTTGGAGAGTTTCTCTTTCTATCGGCATGTCCTATGTTACCATCCATTTCACCAATCAAGTCTAGCAGTTTTTTGTAATGTGTCAGGGAATTATGAATAACCCTATTATAAGTTAAGGTTCAGTATTTACACAAAAATTGCTGCATGAAGACTGTGAACCAAAACTGGAATCTAACATATTCACAACACAAGACTATTCTTCAAACCTCTGCAACCGAAAACCTTCCCCATTCTACTCCCTCTATCTCTATGAACAATTATAGTGAAGACTATATGAAAGGCACCTTGGATAATAATACAAATAGAGATAGGGCATGCCATCTACAACTTCATCATCTCAGTCAGCAGGTAAGTTTTCTCATTGTGCAAGCTAATACACAGAACCCACCCAGAAAAGCCAGTCTCACAAGAGATGACAGCCCAATCCTGAAGTTGATTTACACTTGGACAAAAAGTTTATATATTATCAGAGAGGGCCACCACTTCGTGATTAGCTGACTGTCATACTTGGAAAACTCGGTCCACTAGAAAATTTGGAAGTTAGAGGAAAAACAAAAAATGTGATCTAGTCATGTATATAGAAGCACAAATGCATCAAGAGTAGGTAAACTCTCAACTTACAGTTCCAGCGGTACAAAATAATAATTTATGTATAATATCCCTAAATATTGTCCTGCGCCATAGCCGCGCAGTCTGAGGCATCATGCTTCGGACCGGCGATACAGAATGCGCGGTGGTTCGAGTCTTGGGGGAGAAGAAATTTTCTCATGAGCTTTCGACCAGTGTATGGGACCGGTGCCAACCCAGCATCGTGAGAAAATTGGAGAGCTACAATGTGTAGCATAATCCGGCCAGGAAAGCTAGCGATGGCTGGGGGTTCGTCGTGCTGACCACACGTCACCCTATATCTGGTTGGATGATCGTTCACCTCTGCTTAGGCATGTGAATGTGAGGCCAGCAGTCAAGCTAGTCGGCTTTGGCTCTCTGGAGCTGTTACGCCACGGATTTAATTTAATTTTTAATCCCTAAATATTAAGATGTCTAATGCCCACAAAATATTCTCTTGCATATTTCTAATAAAATTCACTGTAAATAATAAAATAAATTCTCAAAAACATTATTAAATTAAACAGCCTTTCTTGTAGGAAAACAGGTTTCTTAAAATTAGTACTTTCTTCTGTAATTGGTATTTTACTCATGACAAAACACAGTCAAATGTTGCAAGAGACATGCAAAAACTCAAAATCCATTAGGGATCTTGCCAACATTCTCTGAACAAATGGTGAAATTCCCAACACTGCATGCTTGTGGTTATGCTTTTTATTTTAACAATTCTCTTCATAATTGTGGATCATTCAGAAGCCACAACCTGCACTGTTGCAGCTGACACTATTCTGTGTACAGTATTCACTAATAAACGTTTACCGATATAAACACCTCTCAACGCTTTTCACTCATCATTTGCCAATGTGCACACGACCTAAGTTTCAAACCAGGTGGTAAAACATGGGTCTACAGTTACCACCACCAAACAATAGCATCCACAAGAAGGAAAAATCCCTTGTTTTCTGGGACCAAAAGAAGGATGTTAAGTGTGCAGAAAAATCAGAGTGATGCTTATTGTTTTCTTCGATTATGAGAATGCTGTGTCCCATGAGCAGGTTCTACATGGTCAGACCATCATTTCTCTTTACAAGTAATGAGACATGACGCAGTGCATTATAAATGGCCACAAAAGTGGGACTCTGTAAGTAGCAACTTCACTAAGAGAGTGCATCTGCTCACCCAGTCCAGATTTGTGGCACTTCGTAGCTAAACACAATACTCCACAAGTGAGAATGTCTCTTCTAACCAGTTCCTACCTGTACATTTTTTATTTATTAAATTGAAGAATACATTAGTAAGTGGATGAATTTTAATGACTTAAAAATACAGTTATTCATATCTCCCTGACACATTATAAAAAACCGCTAGACTTGAATGGTTCAGTGGATGGTAACATAGGACAAGCCAATAGAAAGAGAAGCTCTCCAACTTTATTTTATATACCTCATAAATGCTCTCTGTGTCCGCCCTTTGTGGGGCGGCAAACGTCAAGCCAATAATCCACTTCCGCCCACACCCGCTCTAGCACGTCACTATCGATTTATGAGATGGCAGTGACGATTCGTCTTCACAGCTCAGGCAGATCCCGTGGCAGAGGCGGAACAATGACCTGGTCCTTAATGTACCACAGCATCAGATCAGGTGATTGGGGAGGCCAGCGAAGCAGAGCATGGTCATTGGCAGCCATGTGTCCGATCCAACGTTACGGAAAATGATGATTGAGGTAGCCACAGGCGGACGAGGCGGTGGTAGTGTGGCGGAGCCCCGTATTGCTGATAAATGAAGTTATCACTGTGATCATAAAGCTGCGGGATTAGCTATTCCTGCATCATCTCAAGATAGGACGTGCCAGTGATGGTTGCCTCGGCGAATAAGAATGGCCTGTACACCTTCTCTTTGGATATCGCACAGAAAATGTTCAGTTTCGATGAATCCCGAATGTGCTCAATTGTGGCATGTGGGTTTTCATTTCCCCATACCCGCACATTGTGTCTGTTCACCTTCCCATAAACGTGAAACATAGCTTCGTCACTGAAAATCAATTTTTCAGAGAAACCATCTTCCTCCAAGTGCTGCTGCAAACTTGGAGAGTTTGCATGACGCATGTTACCATCCTTTGCACCATTCAAGTCTGGTGATTTTTTTATAATGTGTCAGGGAATTATGAATAACCCTGTACTTAAACAGTTGTGGGTGCTTTACAAAATTAAGTCTGAGAGATTCTTTCAACACTGGAAGAAATTACAGAACAAGTGTGAAGAACCCTATGTTGAAGACTACTGAACTCCCCCTCCCACCTGTAAGTATAGCATCTTTATTCCCATGTAATCAGTATCAACACCTTCTAATGAAACCATGTACATGAAGTATATCTCTAATTTTTGGCATCAGATGGGCTGCGTAAATGGACTCTAGTCCTTTAACCAATCTGTACTGGACAAATGATTGTTATTTGATACACGACATTTGTGAGTTCGATGTAACATAAGTTTGTTTTAAAAACAGAAAATTTACCAGCCGATAACAATGACATGTTAGCCAAAATCATGCAGCAATCATTTCATCTCCTTGTGTTACTGCTGACAAATCTGTCAGGTATGTAACTAATAAGTGGGAAACTTGCTTTGTATATGATAAGCAGTCATTTTTATGGAATGCGGTGTGGTATGTACTGGAGATACTGAATTGGGATCATGTTTTACATTTCTGTGGACATTTATATTAACGCATTACAAAAATCACTGCAATAGTCAAGCCTGTCCAAACATTAGTAAAAAAATTCAGTCCCTACCTCAAATAAAACACATCATCTCCATTACAAATATCATTTGGTTAATGCTGTTAGCGAGATAATCACTGTTATATTCTGACAATCACACAAAACCCATAAATTCACTCTGTGGGCACAGAGCAGTTACTGATTGTTAAATCAGATGGTACGTATAGTTACCACTCAGTTTTAATGGGTTAATATGAGAAAAGCACACACAAGATAAAAAAAGTGCTGTCCGTTCTCCTGATTTCCATATTTGCAAACTGATAATGTACTTACTTTCTATAGCATTCGTTGAGTATAGACAAAACCTGCTTCAAACCCTTTGTACCAAATTCTTGTACCCAGCTGAGAGGATTATTGGTGAGCGCTATCCTTAGGGACTCTATACACCCATACAGTTTGTTGACACTGAGATCAGGTGTACTCAGGTACTGGATGTAGTCTGCAGGTTTTGAGAATTTACTGCAGTTATCCTGCAATCATACAAAGTGATGAACACCTGATCAAAGTAGAACTTGAGATTGTCAAATTATGGTTGTCTTTTGGGTTGTAGTGCTATGTAGTCTGGTAAAAGTTTACCAACGCTGTAGACGTCCTTGCTGCCTCCATCAGGAGGGTAATCACACAATGCTTCAACCCAAAAGATACGAAACAACTGGCGGAAATGGCCCAATTTGTTCACTCAATCAAACAAAAAATATTCCATATTTACAGTGAATCTGTACCTGTGTTAGTGATCCCTTAAAATGGTTGATAAGCATCATCTTCTTGTTCATAGAGGGTTGCATTCGCAATGGCTGTTTCTTTTCTTCTGATAGGTTCATGTCATTCTACAGAGAATAGATACAAATCATTATAATGTACCTAGGACAGTTTTCAGCTGTAACATATAATAAATATGAAAAAGCCAAAGAATGTGCAAACTGACTTGTAAATGTGAATCAAACCAGACAGAACATCTGTAAAGCTTAGACAATTTCAGACGTGTCATCAGGTTAGTATTACTCTGAGTGGAATTTCTGGCACTGATTAATTAATCCAAGAGCCTTAGGTTTCCATGATTGGAGTTTAATGTAAAACTTCAACTTTCAGGGATGAGCCAAAATAAATGCTAAACATTTTTAATTACTTCACCAAACAACACAGATGTCACTTTCAGGGTCAATGTCTACATGGGGGGTGGGGGAGGAAGAGGTATTGCTAGGAAAAACACAGATCTGTGAGAGTGTCACTGGGCGAGAGAGAGCAGAGAAGAGGCACGCTAGCCAGTCCTCCAAGAATGATTGTAAAGAAAACAGAGATGATGGGTACAATTAGGTAAAAATGAACAAACAAAATCTTGAATTCAACATGGAACTTCAGAACTTCACTACATCATCCTTCAACAAGCATTTTCTGGAAATTTTTGAAGTTTGAAAATACTATGAAAGTTGTAGTGTCAGCTATGAACTTTATTTGATGTCATGGACTTAATCATGTTTCGATCTATTTTTTGTTACAAATTTGTGCTAAACATGGATATGTCTTGTAACATACAGAAGTCTGATGGATGAGTTGTATGGCAGCGTTGACATTTTTCAGGCTTGAGGACAGAAATAGAAATGTTCATAAATGAGAAATGTAAACTTTCTGCTGAACTTAGTGATCAGAAGTGCCATTGGGATTTGGCATTGCTGTGTGATATCATCCACCATGTAAATGACTTAAATACCAAATTTAAAGACACACAGGAACTCATTTTTTATATATTTGGGACCGTCAGAGCTTTTAGCTTTTGAAATGAACCTGAAATTGTTTCAAAAACATTTGGAAAATGTTATACTATGTCCTTTTTCTTCCTGTGAGCTGATTCACATGGATGAATCAGTAATTATTCTCTTCCCAAATGTACATGCTGTTGAAATGACCGATTCCTTGGCTCAGAATTTTAAAATGAAATTCAATGACTTTTGTAGCTATACACCACAAACATATATCTTTGAAAACCCATTCTCTGTTGAAGTCAGTGGTGCTCCAGTAGAAATCATAACTTGATGAACTGCAGTATAACTCAATTCTGCATAGCAGCTTCAACCATGAAGCTTTAATTAGTTTTTATGCTTCTTTAACAGCATCTCAGTTCTCTGCATTATGTAACGTGACATAAAATTTTGTATGTGTATCTGGCAGCACATATACATGTAAACAGGCTTAATAAGAACAGGCATATGAAACCAAACAAAGCAAGGATCTGTTCAAGAATCACTGATAAGCACTTATATTATGTGATGCAAATTCACATTTCAAAAATTGAACAAAATGTCAATTTGATGAAAGACTCTCAGATTATAAGCCACGTCAGGTAGCTGAATGGTGAATAAACCGTATCTTCTGCCAACGTTTCGAGAACAATCTCTGCTCCCATCCTCAGGGCTGCTGCATAGCAAATCTGATCCTTTGTAGCAGGGCTGTGGAGTCGGAGTCATGGAGACGGAAGCAATTTCAGGTGGAGTCGGAGCCGGAGTCGGTAAAATGTACCAACGCCAACTCTGATATGAAATCTTAGGAAAATATTATTTTAACACTATCACTATCATGTGAGCCGCTGGCAGCCTCACGCTTAGGGAGATTCATGGCATTGCGCCACATGGTGTTGGAATAATCCTTTGTAACTTTGGCTCTGGTTCCTTAACAATACAAACTGTCTACAAATCAACCGATTTCTGCAGTAACCATTAGACTTATATTTAAATATAGGTTATAAGTCTAAAAAGTAGCCTGATGATTCACGTGGTGATGATGAAATATCTTGTGGTACCATTTACCATTTTAGTAGGTTTACCATTATTAATACATATTCAGCTTTTATGAGGGAGTCTGTGTCAGAGTCGAAGATTTTAGTACCGAATCCACAGCCCTGCTTTGTAGCATGCAGCTTGCAATCCGAGAGTCTTTCATGAACTTCAGTCGCTGTGAAAGCTTCACTTTATACATCAAAATGTAAATTCCCTTGCGCAGTTTCCTTGTGCAGCAAAGGCAGGCCCAAGTTTCACATTAATAATGAAATATATTTGAAAGCTCTGGCCCTGTAGCATATCATATCTTTCAATGTGACCCAGCTGCCGAAAAGGCTGGGTATCTCTGCTTTACAGTATAACTAACTCTATTCATTCCTAAAGAAATCTGAATACAAACCAGCATCTCCTCAAATTTTTCATTCAGAAACTTCTCATCAGCATCAAGTTGCTCTACAAAGAGCTCCTGCTCTTCCACTTCATTGAAATCTGACTCCGAGTGTGGCCGGGGGAGTTGGCCACTACCCCCCCGGCCCTTCTCCTTCTTTTTCGTCCCAAACCATGTGTCCAGCTGCAACACAAAAAAATTATTACAGTGTGAACAATGTATGTCTTGTATGCATACTGCAAATAATCTTACACTTAAAAAAAATCAGGTAAAAGCATTCTTAACCTTGGTACCAGATGGGGGAAGTGGTCAGTTTCACACCCTGTCCACTTTACTCTGAGCAAACCCAGTAACCACTGGACAGAAGCCACGGTGAACCCAAGACCTAGTCTGGGACATTGTGGTAAAGGGATCATTTCATGTCAAGTCAACAAATGGATGTTGCAACACTGTCACAAGATTTCGTTATACTTGTCGATCTTAATGTATGACTCCTTAAGAAATATTAATAGTACACAAAGAGTGAGCTTCATTCATGTTATTCTTTCACAGACATTATCAATGTTCACTGATCATATGAGTACACAAAAGAAAAATCTCACATATGCTATTTTCAGAAACTTAGCATAATATCTCTGGAACCTTCAATTATATTCATATTATTTCACCCTGAAATTGTAGACCTATAAGAATACTTTCACGGCATTTTATTTTGTTATTACTGTTATCCAACGTGAGTACGTATTTCAGTTGGAACTAGTCACAAAACTACATCATTTTCACGAGCTAACCAGAAATGGAGATTTATGATGTCACATGCTTCCGAACCGTTACAAGATGCAAGTATGAAACTATCACTCGATTTCTTTTTACTATGCGAGTGTTAAAACTTAGAAAATAGAAGTATTTAAATGTTGTGTGGGGCAGTGACACAATTATAATCAAAAAAGTATACGTATTTCCTGTCACTGACTGGAAGAATATTATGTACTGTGGAGTAATTTTAGCAAACTACACTAATTAAAATTTGTTTAGGTAGCTAGACCATAATTCAGTTCTAGGACCATATCTGGTTCATGGCTATCATTTGTTTGACCCTGCAGTGAATACAGACATCGAGTTTTAACATATAATTGCAGAGTTCAAGTTATTTGCTTACATACATACAATGTGTGTAGATTAGTATGGACTGCTGTAATGCAATAGCACTGAATTAATCTAGCATAAAAGCTCACCATTACGACATACCATGAAACAGTTCAATCCAGTTAACATTCCCACAAACCCACATTGCTAAGACGCATTTCGATACTGCCCTCCTGTTTCATTCTAGGTCTTTCAAATGGTACTGTCCTTTGAAATGTTCCATCCAAAATTTTGTTTTATCTTTTATACATTCATGCTTCATGCCCAAATCATAATCATTTCACCACTCTAACATTATTAGGAGTTTATACAAAGATAACATAAAAGTAAAAAAAAATATATTTAAACATCTTTCTTACACAAACCTTGACAAATTCAGGCACCAAATCATGCCAACATTTAAATTGTCAATGTAACATCTATTTTTAATAATATTGTATCTTAATTATTAATATTATCAAGCTGATCAGCACTGGTGATAACACATCTGTAATCCCAAATAAATTAACTTTTTGTCCAAACTCATCAAGTGATTCTGGAGTTCAAACAGATGAGCATTACATTTTTGGCCTAACCTTCCAGAAGCAAGCACTTAACAGCAGTCACATAAACACTCCTCCTCAAATCATCCTATATTTCAGCTTTCTCTTACAACTACAATGTCATCAAATGACCTTCTCTTGTAAAAATATCTTACATCATTAAAATAAATATAACACATATTTCCAGCACCTGTTTCATTTAAGAGGTCAAGTTATTTCTCGCTGCTAAACAAAGTCATCCACTATAAAGTACATCATAATACCTGAAAAACATTACTGATCAGATACATTTCAGTGCAGTGCGTATGGTACTGACTCCACTGGAGAATAAGACACAACTGGATCCTGAGAGAGGAATGTAACTACGGGTGATGGGACTATGGTGCAGCAAGGCCACACTGGAGGCAGACAGGAGTGGCAGCAATTCAACCTGACTCAACATTATGTCACTCCCCTTCTTGGTGATTTGATGACACTTTATCACTTGCAGATGTTTTATAACATGAACTGACTGTGAATTGGAAAACTGGAAAGTGATTGGGAGCCATTTTAAAATAATATCCTGCCTGTAACAAACTATGTAACTAACAAATTCTGTTACTGTCTCACATAACAATAATGGCAGGTTTATTGACTTCAATGTTAAATGGGAGCTGTTCAGATTTGTATCAATGGTGTCTTGGGTATTATTCCTACCAAATGCCCAAGGATTAATTATGAATCATAATGAGTTTCATCTGTGACAGCTGTCATCATCATCATCATCATCATTTTGTAGTAACAGGCATCCTGTTCAAATAATACTGCGTACATATTAAGATGCCATTTGTATTCTGAATTCAGAGGACTGTGTGGCCATATATCGATACCAAACACAGTGAATAATGGTACTTCCTTTCTAGGTACATATTATGGCCAGCAACCGCTTAGACAAATCCTCACCCACCCACACACAACACCATAAGCAACCATTCCTCAGGTTAGGGCTTGGAACATATCGACCAAAAGGGTCATTTAATGATGTAATAACAAAATCAAAATTACTTATCTTACGATTGAGGACATATTTTTATTATTAATAATAAATGTAGAGCGACAGGGAAAGAAGCGATTGTGGCTCGTTTCGCAAGGAACAAAATCCGACTACAAGCTCTTAAGAAAAACAAGAGAAATTATATCAGGATAACTGATAGTGTGTGTAGATGGTGACTCTGGCAGAAGAGTCGAATGCTATTCCTGATGCGATCCGTCGACCCATAAAGCTAAGTGCGCAATCACAAATGCCCTCTCTAGAAAAAAGTTTGCTAGATTCAAGATTCGGGTGAAAACGTCTTTCAGAAAAATCATTAAAGTCAAATACGAAGTCCTAATCCATCAAACACATTCAATTCAGTGTACATTTCACGCATAGTGTGAAACCGGACAAAATAAACAACAGTTCCCGGTAAAAAAATCACTAAAACAATATTTATAATTATACAAGCACGTTGGTTTATCTGAGGGTCAAATATATGCAAATAAAACCTAACGTCAACAACGAAACTTGTGTTTGAAATGTGGGGTTCTCACGGTGGTGAAAACATGGACTGCGGTCTTCAAACCTCAGATCAGCTGCATCGTTCTCTCCAATCGTTGATGCCCCACAGCCCAGTTCAATCCATGCCGAGATATTACCTCAATGCTTAGTCCTGTCCCCAATTGCCATCATGTGCCTACTGGGAACGCATAATGAGGATGATCGTCCACATGCATAACTCGATGGATTTCGGAAGTTTGTTGTTGGGATCTACACTTAAGTCTAACTTCTACCGTAAATGCTAATAACAAAATATATGACTACAAGGCCTCACAGTTCAGAAGATCACGTTCAAAATTTCCACAGCCACGAATATTTCAAAAGTTTAGTGATATTGGCAGTAGTTAAAAGTAATTCTGTTTCTAGAGTCATATTAACATACGACGACAATAGTTATGTCAGAATCACGTTCTTCGCTTATCAGAGTAAATCCCTAGCAATCGCTACGAAACAAAAATACCTCTCTCTTGCGACCTACGTAGGAAGGAAGATACATCAACAGTGAACATGTTTACGCATATGTACGGTCAAAAAAAAATATACAATACGTATCAATTTTAAAGGTAAAAATACAGACATTTCCGCATCAACGTGAACTGAAATTTTTATTGATATAGAACATAACCTCAAATTAATAAACGGTAATAATCACCCAGTGTATGTGTGTCTTCCAGTTGAAGCCAGAGGGACATTTACACAAACCTTGTCTACCTTGACGTGTTTTTTAATTATTTTATTTTATTTATATTCCACAAAAAACCGCATGTACAAACTTCTCAACTATCCTATTATGATCTCAAAGATATGAAATAAATGCCAAGTAAACATTCTGATAAGAGAATGTTAATTATAATTTTCCATTAAAATAAAAGCAGTTCGAAGCAATTTTGTGATATAAATAGTTGTTATGATCATTTTCAATAAAGAGCGGCACTATAGCTTACCAGCCGCAGAATGCAGACCCCTGATAGTGGAGAACAAGGTTCAAACCGGCCCACAACGACAAAAAGGACACACGAGAGTGAGACAGACGCCAGACCTCCATAACTCTCCAACAACAAACTCATACGTCACAGAACTGACATGCTAACCAACCTTGCAGAATATCTCGTGACCTTAAAAAATACTAATGCCCAGAAGACATCAAATCATTCTAAAATGATCAACCTAATTAAAAGGGGTACATTTTTAAAATAAAAATTTAAGCACTGAGTCAAAATAACAGGTTCTTTTGAATGCCTGAAGACGGGGATTTTAGTAAAATTAAATTGTTACAAATAAAAGTTGATGTACATCGATTATTAAAAACGTTATACACTGTTTCGCTCCGTATTTCCCTACCTTCTACCTACTTTTGAAAATCATTAAAGCCGAGAATCACATGACACATGCAATTTTTCAAATTTTCTATCCCTCTTTGTATGTCAAGAACTCTGGTTCTTACGAACGCAATGTCATTCAGGAGTGACATCACGCGATGACATCATCACGATATCGCTTACGTGCATGAGCCATAAATTCCCTGCAAGGTCGTCCGGTGGGCTTTTTCAGGGATGGTAAAGTACGAGTACTGACGTCATCGTCAAGCCTCGTTCACACTGGTTAAAACTACTTGAACGCAAGTCGCTCGAAGACAAAAACTTGAAAGGACGAGACTGGTGTGAACTGTGCTTCAAGAACGTCTCAGATATACTGAAAGGACTGTTTCAATCAAGTCTCAAGAAACACAGACACCAGTTCACGTTTTTACTTAACTTGAATATCAACTCGAAAAAATTTATTACTACTAGACTATCCGGTTTACTGGAACGTATAAGACATCTGTTTATTTCCGCTGGTAACACACTGAACGGCTATAATTTACTTTTGTTAACAACATTTCTTATTACGAACGCTCATAAACGTAGTTATGACATATGCATATTTTTTGAGTGCACGAAATGTTATGGAATGTTAAAAGGAAAAGTATCGCTACAGAAATGAGAGAGGCGAACGAATGAGACGTAAATTACGAAAGAAAATCAAGATTTAAGGGTTAAACGCTGATTACGTTGAAAAACAATCAAGATGATAAAAATAAGATGGCTGTCTTCTGGGTTGTAGCGCCATGTAGTCTGGTAGAAGTTTACCGACTCTCCTTGCTGCCTCCATCACCAAGGCGGCAAGAAGGACCTCAGAAACGTCTGTAGACTTCTACCAGACTACATGGCGCAACAAACTAGAAGACAGCCATCTTCAGACTCACCGCCGTGAAAATCTCAAATACTATACAGGTAGCCCTCGATTTGCGCCGATTCAGAATAACGCCGTTTTTGAAACCAAGTCAAAAAGTGAAAAAAATACTATTATTTATAACGTTTTACAATGTACCTCGTACTGATTCTTATTTATTTATATTATTTTTTTAGTGTTCTGCCTCACGACAGGTCCATATGAACAGGATCCTTCCATCCTTTTCTCGGACTGGGACCTGTTCATATACGTTCTTGGCAGATGATCCAGAAGTGGTTTGCCATTGCCTTCTTCTGTGTGTGAATGGAGTAATTGTTGGGATGCCACGGAGAAACCGGGGAAGCCCCCGGAGGAAAACTCCGTGTTGCCTAGACCACGGCCTTGCCCAACACAAGTTATAAATTCGGGCACCGCCGGGAATCGAACCCGAGACCCCAGGATTACAAGGCCAGCGTTCTAACCGCTAGATCACCGTGGCAACACTGATTCTTATACTAAATCGTAATTTTTACATCGCTGTTTTTGAATGAAAGGTAATGTAAAGTAATGTAATGAAATGAAATGTTTTATAGGTAACAACAATGCCGAGTAAACAATTGACGTTTCCTGGGTAACAACAATGCCGAGTAAATACGACGTTTCCTAGGTAACCAGGTTACACTTTTTCGTTTCCCTTTTTCGTTCCCCTTTTTTGCCGAATGACCCTTCAATATAGACGTATTTACGTCAAAAATATACTACTTATAACTACTTATAGTACAAGGCTGACTTCTGGGTTGTATCGCCGTGTAGTCTGGCAGAAATTTGCCAACCCAGAAGACA
Source organism: Zootermopsis nevadensis (assembly GCF_977971745.1). NCBI lineage: Eukaryota > Metazoa > Arthropoda > Insecta > Blattodea > Termopsidae > Zootermopsis > Zootermopsis nevadensis. Next base: position 18,205,684 of record NW_028259162.1, read on the forward strand.
ATCTTCGTGAGAACCTCAGATTTTTCCAACTAACTCCCTGGTACCAGAACCCGCAAGTCCAATGCCCGCCACCGGACACGATCCTGAGCCACCTCCCTAAGACCCATCTTAATATTATCCTCCCATTTCCTCCTTGGTCTGCCCAGTGGTCGTTTTGCAGGATTCCCTACCAAAATTCTGTATTCAAATCTTGTCTCCCCCGTGCGTGCTACAACTCGAAGTTCAAAATATAACTAAAACACGTCGTAATTTATTACTGTATATACAATTGCCTCCCTTGTACGTGTCGATAAGAGGCGTGTGGGAATTTCTTTAATCCGACAGACAGCTGTGTTGTAACATAAGAAATGCGCCATGTCCAAACACATTAATCTGCGTCCTGACTGTGAAAGGACGAACAAAGTATGGTTCAGCAGGATGTAACTACTATCAACACTTCATAACAGCATACGACAGTATGTGACACAACAACAGAACAAAGAAAATCACTCGGTGGCTAACGTGACATTAAAAACATGGCAATTTCTATTAACTTCTGGCTCTCGCTCTAACAGTTCAATATTCCCAATACCAGAGGACACGTGCACTTTAACCTCGTTCACTTTACGACGTAATAAAACCGTTCCATTCCCTCCTCCGTCTACCAAGTTGTTACTATAGAACAGTGGTATTCAACCTTTTTTGTTCGCGTACCCCCAGATATAATTTCTCTCCAACTTTGTACCCCCAAAGTTGTTGGTGTATAATTCAAGTTATACATAGTATATAATCTACATCTAAAATAAATTAAACAAATTACATTACTTATTATTCAGTGTTTATCATAAAATAATATTTTTTTAAAAATTTCACGTACCCCCTAAGATGTCTTGGCGTACCCCCAGATATAATTTCTCTTTAATTTTGTACCCCCCAAAGTTGTTGGTGTATAATTCAAGTTATACATAGTATATAATCTACATCTAAAATAAATTAAATAAATTACATTACTGATTATTCAGTGTTTACCATAAAATAATATATATTTTTAAAAAAAAAAATTCACGTACCCCCTAAGATGTCTTCGCGTATCCCCGGGGGTACGCGTACCCCAGGTTTAATACCACTGGTATAGAAGATTCGCCAAACTACTGTATATATTTCTTATTCATCTCTCCATATTACATGTCCAGCTCATAATTTCCAGGGTTTAACTGCCCTAAGGTAAACTAAACAAATTTCTACACTCTCGTATTTAGATCAAATTCTTTTCCTGCTCACCTACAAATTTACGTTTTCTTACAGTTTGAAAACACAATTAACAACTTTCAAAATGTCAGTTCAAATTGTCTCAAGAAAAGCCTACAAACCATTACTGGCAACAGTAACTTTTAAAAGCGTTATGTTAATTGATATTACTTAAATAATATTTTACCTGATTCTTTTCACTTTTGGAATGGGACTTTTCATTTTTCGATTGAGATTTTTCACTTTTCACTAGCCACGGTTTTTTCCTTTTCAGTGTATCAGTCATGATTTTGGGTTTCCAAACACGAACTACTACTTCATTCGATCACAACATTAAGACCACCACGAGAATTCAAAACCATAACAGGACAGTTCTAGTTAACACACTGCTGGTAATGTAAAAACGAAACACAACAGTCTGAAATGTTGATAGACGTACACTTCGCCACACGCAAAGCTTGATAAGGCCCTATCGAAGAGCTACCAACCTACCAGGAGTAAATATAAGATTACGTGTACAAACCTGACACGTCGGAACAGTAACAACATATTTACAGCAGTAAAAAACAAACTCTTGCCTGAAATACAAAATTAAAATTTAATTATCTGAATTATTCCATATTTCCTTGTCTCACAAGATATGTCCGATTTACGTAAATTACAAATATTAATTTCTGACAGAAGTACGTAAAGTTGTGAGAACTGTAGTGCGAGTGAATTAATGATAATTTTGGATCTTGGAGGAAAACTACCAACCATCGCCACAAAAACGTCCATACATTTGTCCATCAGAACGCTCAACCTTACTGACCGGAAGAATCTGTTGGAATAAACAGGTATTTGTAAAAGTTACTGACATATTATTTTACGCGAAATGCGATTAAAATTCAAATCAGAATTTTTCCTAGACATTTAAAACTGAAAGACTTGGTTTCATACTGCACAGAAGGAAGAAGTACTATTACATTTTTTTTTTAAGGAACTTGCCAATCGCGGCAACCGATCGACCTTAGGCGAACTATTCATTGGATACGCGAGTTCAAATCCCAGTCGATGTACACATGTTTCTGTGCAATTTTTATGACAGGATAGAATTTATAAAATATCTACAATAACAGGAGGCCAACGCTGGAATAGAATTGTAGCATAAAAAATCTAAGTAAAAAACAAAACACGATTAAAAAACTTCATGCCAACCGAGTTTCATTAACGAGAACTTTTTCGTAATTTCCCTGATCCGCCCAGTAAAATTATTTGCATTCAGCAATGGTGACTTCCAGTTTTCCAAACCTTGCCCTAAGAGCCTAATCTCAACACAGCTTTTAAGTATATATTAAATGTTGTCCGTCTACTCACAATAAATTCTTATTAAATATTAAAATATTACAATGATTAACATTTAAAATATTAAATGATGCTCTTTATCGAAATATTCGATTTACATTAGACCATCATTTTTCATGTTTCACTTTTTTTTTATTGTTTTACATTCGTTTACGTGTATCTTATTATATTGTGTATTGATTTTATTTTATTTTATTAAGTGTTGAAAAATGATGGTCTCATGTAAATCGAATATTTCGATAAAGAACATCATTTAATATTTTAAATGTTAATCATTGTAATATTTTAATATTTAATAAGAATTTATTGTGATTAGACGGACAAGATTTAATATATACTTATTATATCACAATATGACGCAACTTTACCATCTTACAGCTTTTAATTAAAAATAAAATATTCACGTTTTTTTTTTCGTATACGATTAACGCAATGTTAGCACTTTCCTTGTGACGCGACGTGTCAAACAGATGAAACAAAATAAGAGACATCAGATGCTTCTTGCCACGTGTGTGGTTACTGAAGACAGTCTCAGCGTGTGAAAAAACCTTTTCCATGCACACAAAACATAATAAAGTCTGCAAACCACAGTTTATTCTTCAGCAAATTCGGTCACGCAACAAATCAACCCGAAATGGCAAAATTGAATTCTTCACAATTCCGAGATACGCCAACAAAATGGTGTCATCCAGGCGCAAAGTGGTTAATTAGTTAGTTCATGGCCAATATGTGAGTTGGCACCCGCATATTTTTTTTTACTCTGATAATTTGCATCTCGTACACAATTATTTTTAATGTTTTATCTGTATCAAACTAAAATATGTTTCATACAGACGTTAAAAACATAAAAGTTTTCACATGTCATGTACCATCCTGCAATTACGTGGAAATGCCAAAATGTTCTAAATCAGTTTCATGCACAAACAAAATTAAATTCACGCAACTCCAAGTAGCCCGCCCCCAACACGACGTTTAATCCAAATATGTGAAGTGGTTTCGGAGATTTTAAACAGACTTGACGTGTCTAATTTGTGCCCCGCGTGCGAAGAATGCATACAATGAAGACCCCCAAGAACTTACATAAAAGAATTATTACATCTCCAAACCCACAATTTTTATGAAGGTCTCTGACGATAGTACAGTTATTTTATTTTGGACTTCGCCCATCGTCTAAATTGTAAAATATTATAATCACAACGTTTCAGAAGCTGGATTCTGTTTGGCCCCCTGGCTGAGCTAGGCTCAGACCTGGTCTCAAACACCAAGAGAGGTGTGGAAGTCCGGTCGGCTTCACGGATTCTTGCCCCTGGAGCCGATTACTGTTTCGTGTCCGTGTTCACGCTAATTTTCAAGGAAATGGGCCTTAGTCCCAATTGAAATGGACGCTAAGTGGGCCACAGTGCCTCTTCCTTGTGACCCTGCGACCTACCCGGGACCCAAACATGTTACTGCCTCCATAACCCCCCCCCCCCCGAATTCCTCAAGTCGATCACCTCGGGTTATCTCGGGTTATCTCCAAGCAAACATAACCCCGATGTATCTTAAACGCCAGATTATCTCAAAGATATCACGACGTTTTTTAATGGGATAGTTGCAGATAAATATTCCATTTCCAGGAATATAAATTATTTACTTGGCTCTGTTCATGTTTTCCTTCGAGCAATGTACGGTTGATTTCGTCGTGTCAGAAGGTGAACATCTAGACCTTGGCGAGATAAAATAACCGGGGCGAAAACATTGCAAACAAACATTTTCATGATTCGTACCGTTTACTCTGGGGCTCACCCAGCCTCCTGTCCAATGGTTACCGGGGGTCCTTCCCCGGGGGTAAAGCCGGCCGGGGCGTGACGCTGACCACTCACCCCCATCTGTCGCCCAGGTAAAGAATGAGTAGGTGCTATACCGCCTCTCCCCCTAAGCTCCTACATGGCGTATAGTGGGAGAGATTTACTTTTACTTTACAAGTATTTTTAAAATTATTATATTATAATACTGAGAGGGACAGACATGTCGCCTCAACGAGGTTACCAACAGAAAGACCCACGTAAACCGGACTAAATTGAATCCGAACACAAAAACTTTGTGGCAAACTTTTGGATTCAGTAACACGGACTTCTTTGCTAAAGTTAAATGTCTACCAACCGGCAGACATGTATCAAATGTATCAGAGAATCTATTGTTTTTTTAAAAAAAAATATTTACTTTTACAGGAAAACGACTAGCAAACCAACATAACTGTCAAATAATTTATGTGAAATGGTTTCATTACCATTCTGTCCGAATTTCAGGTAGCAAAAACAATGTCAGAAAAAGTTGGAAATGTCTACCGCGTTTAGCGATGCGTTTTCATCATGTTTCTGCAGTGACCAGCAACGGTTCTACAGACGATGTAATGTCGATTCGTTTGGCACAGGAGAATCTGTAAATTAATCCCTGAACTCATTCTGTTAAGTTAAGAGGACAAGATGCCATGTAGTGTTCGACAATGAACACTAGTTGTACTTGTGAAAAATACGTCCTTGCACTTCGACTGTTAAAAGATAAGTGACGGACTGGCGCGAGCAGGTTACAACATGAAATTCCAGTCGAATTGTATTCAATTGTAACCATCAATAAATACTTTAATACAGGTCGCGTGACTATTCCATCTTCCTGTGTGCACGCACGCGCAGACTACATACTCGTATCCATGCCAACATACTGGGCACATAAACGATTATTTCTGGATTTCAATGCCTCATTCCAATCACATGTACACAATTTCATCACAGTCTGATGGGCAGACGGCACAAAGTTTAAACAATAAAAATGAGGCTAACTTCTGAAGCAGAGTCAGGAATAGTTCGCAAAATTTAGCAACCACATCGTTCACGCTGATTGCCAAATACAACTTCATTCACTTAGACATTATTTTTAGACAACACTGCATCACGACTTTATTTAAGGTCGTACTACGCAAGTAGCGAACACATGAGTCCAAAATAATTCACTTTCTGGAAACGGTCAGACGCAGTTCATAAGATGCCATGGCCTAGAATAGGACTCGGCGACAGACTTCCGAAATAAACAAGAATTAACCGCAGAGACTCGATGTCTCTGCTTGGCCCACAGATACTTTCCGTGCGCGTTCTTTGCTATTTTACTGGTCTTGATACTCATTTACTGCGCATATATCCGATAAAGACGAACTTTCCAAACACTACAAACACCACACTCCAGAGTTATACAAATGCTGTGAAGTTGGGAGAGAAAAAATAGTAATCACACTAAAATGCATACATGAGAAAAAATTGTATACTGATTTTCTTTCTTAAGAAAAACAAGGTTATCCTGGCATACCTCATAAAACCCATCCTCTAATTGCACAAAGCACCAGTCCTGCAAATTATGTCTTCTTTGTGTTGTATTAGATTGCAATTCACTCCTTTATCTTGTTAAGAGGAAGATTAATAAGCATAAAGTAGATATGAGTTAATTAATAAATCTTAAGTTGAAAAGATACACCAATAACAAACATTCATCTTCTATCAGACTACACAGCGCAACAACCCAGAAGACAGTCATCTTCAGACGCACTACATGAAACCTCAAATCCTACTTAGTAATTTTTCTTTTTCATAAAGTGGTATATATTAACGCCAGAGATAAACATCTTTGAAAGACTTTTCCGTGCAATATCATTATCAATGCAGAGTAGCGCATGGGAAGACGAGCATTGTTGTCCCATGGTTGAATAAAGACAGTTCTTTTTCTTTTATCAGCTTTAGCATCCTTACAGCAATGCAAACATTCAGTAAACTTGTGATCAGCTTGCAAGCTTGGGATTTGAGCATATCTTACAATTTTTTTTTCTGCATACAAACGCAGGAACAACAGGAATTCATCAGTATATGTTTCTTTAAGATTTGCTGGCTATGCAGCAACCAATACAATGACAAGCAAAACAATTTCCTCTGTGGACAATAATCTATCTTCACGAAAACTGAATCAGTCATTCAATCTGGCATGTGTGTTTCGCCATTTATCTATCTTCACATTAAGTTTATCAATGATGCAACAGAAGCATTGGGTATGGAATCTGTCACTTTGACATCAGTGACAATTCCACCAACAAATTGTTTCCTCTTTCACGCACAACTCTCTTTATAACCAGATGTTATGAGACCTCAGGCCATTGCTTCCAATTCCCCAAACAGGTCACATGTATTAAGGTGCAAAAGTGCGTTATATAACTTTAAAACTTCACAATGGTATACACGTCAATCCTGGACTCCTTGCAAATCCTTGTTTACAATGCTTGTCTTCTGCGGAACATCATTCCAAATGGTGCACATCAGATTCGTTAAGCTTCTCTGTCAGAACATTGCTTCACGGACATCTGCGGGTGGTTGTGTGTAACTTTCAGAAATGTTAATTAAGGTTTGCCAAATTTCTGAATAATTCTCATACAGTGGCATCACTTCATGCTAACCACCTGATTTCTCATACACTGTGAAGGACATGGGAATTTTTCTTCATACCCTTATTTTATATTGCCCAGCTACAGCCATTTTTAAAAGGTTAATTTGTAATAACAAAAGATAAGAACATTACAATCAGCTTAGTGATCAAAGGCCATTCACACACTGCAATATTTTGTAATCACATGTGTAAGTTCTGGGCAAAGAACTCTTTATTCCATGTGCTCATAAAACATTTTCTAAATTCATTCAGCTGATGTAACATGGATTATCCATACTAAAGGTAGCAGCATAACGCACATACAAGTGACCAACATATCATAATGTCACATATATTATTATTTTACTAACTAAAAAAATTATTCAAGATAATTTTGATCACCAATCTATCCACAAAAACTGATAAACCCATAAAAATGGGTCCACCAAAGAACCTATGAAACAGAAGTGATTATGGCCTGAAAGGACTCTAATGCAGCCCTGGTTTCAAGCAGGTATAAATAATAGTTCATACACAATTTACAGACAAGTTTATGATCTGTCCATCAAATTTTAAAAGTCAAGCTCCAATGGTCTATAAGCAATCACAGTTGAACTAAAAGCCAAATGAAAATCTTTGCACAACTGCCATGTTGTTGTTTTACAGTCTTCAAAAAATTACCTTCACAAAGATTACATATTTCTTGAAAATCTATAATCATGTACCATCTAATGGCTCAACTGTTGCTCCCACCATACATTTTCATGTGTCTGCCATGTTGTTATAAATGGTATGTGTTTTTGGATATTAAAATGTGTAAAGTTGGGGAACCTCCAATTACATGCAAAAGTTAATGAAAATGAGTCAGTTCCTTCAAAAGTTGAAAGTGGGGCATATGAACAGCCTCCTAGCTTATGGGATTGCCAGGTTGTGCTTTTGCATACCACTACACTAAAATAATCCCTTCAAACCACTAAAAATAACCAAATTCATATAATTTTTGGTATAACCATTCAAAACAGATTTCACATTTTTTGCAATCTGCTCCCAATACACCAGAAATAAAATCCTAAAATCAATTCTGCACAGGCAGTTTTCCAAGATGTTTGATAATGCTATCAGTAGCTCAGATTATATATCACTGAATGATTTAATGAAAAAAGGAATTGTAAAGGACATATAAAAAAGTGATTGTGGCCTAAATTAAAGTATTATTCCAGTATAAGCCTGAAGTGACAGGGAAAAACCATCTGTCAGGCTAGATACTTGAACTGTGGATCTCCTGAATATGAAACAGGAATGTTGACAATACCAAGTCCCATGCTTTTACTTAACTAAATTCAAAGTTACTAGAGAAATATGAACTGTGTATAAAGACAAGCAAAGTTGAGCAAAGGACATGCTTAAACTTCACAAGTACAACTACAGACATCTGTCAGTGAAGTGTTTAATTACATCAAAATATGCCATAACCAACTTGTTATCTGGTGGGACAGAAAAGTATAAATAAGGATAAACTTCAAATATACCTCACGCATACATAAGAAAGTTTTACAAAATTGTGACCATGTATACAAGTCTCTAAATTCAAGTTTACTTGCAGTTACAACAAATGCAATCTACCTAAATCTCCTAATCTGACAGTAATTCAACTTTTATCTAGTTATTAATCCTAATGCATATATATACATAAAATAAATCACAGTACTTACAAAGCCACCTGACTTGCTCTTATCTTGACGGGACATTCCTAGACTCTGGATTGCTGTAGCTCACTAACGTTTCCTTTTCTTCTTTTTCTAATTTCCTCATACATTGTCAGGATCTTCTAGATCCTGAGTAAGTAAACCTGCAGGCAAGTTACAAGATTGTTCTTCAGAAATAAAAGTATAATGACAGAATGATAAAACTAGCCTAACAATTTTCTGTAACAACAATACAAATAATAAACATTAACACCTTGGAAACTCGATTAAATACATGAAAGTGAGGTTAGAAAGAGTTCAATTAAACTTGTCTCCTGATTCAAAACGTTTCATGTATTAACCTCAAACGCCTTACATTAAACAATACAAATTAATACACCATCTTCTATAACTCTTAGCCGGAATGCCCAACAGGATATTTCGGAATGCAAGGTGGGTTTGTCTAGTTGTAAGAAGACTGAATTTAGAATAACTATAAATTTGGACTTCAGCCACCCTGAAATCCGGCTTACGTTATTCAATAGCCAGGATAAACTGTTGGTTGTTTTAATTTTCCACGCAAACACACTTAAACAACATCAAAGCTGATTAATACACGCATTCATCACAATATTCGCAACGATTAATTCAAAGCTGCACCCCGCACCACCCACACAATTACACACAGCGCACACATGGTAAAGTTGGCAAACCTTCTAAATATGGAGGGTTTGAGGTTTTCACGGCGGTGAGTTCAAAGATGACAGTCTTTTGGGTAATTGTGCCTTGTAGTCTGGTCGCTGATGATGGAAGCAGCAAGGACCTATGAATCGTTGGTAACAACCTAGAAGACGGTCATGTTCTAAATATTGATTCGTGTAGCGGCATGATATGACGCGTTTCCTTTGCAATAAAACTTACCATAGATTAAACTTCCATTACAGTTCATTCTTATTCACATAAAGATAGAAATGGTACAACCGTTTGAGGTACAATGTATCAGTTCTTTAGTATTATAAGTAAAATGTGTAACATGCTTGTCAATAGTTCAATCTTCAAGAGGCGCATATGTTCTTAGTAACGTTAACTGTGGAGCAGATGCGGCAATAGCTTAGAAAAAAGTTGTTCTCAAGACTGTGTTTTAGTAAGCTAGTCTCATTCTTGGGCTTAAAGTTGCAGCACGAAATCTCGGCTGCTTTTGACTTTGGCGCAAAAACATAGATCTTTAGGTAAAAGTAACAACTGTATTAATAATAATAAAACATAAGTGAGCATCAAAACAATGAAATTCTTTGGAACAAGAAATGCTCTGTAGTATGATACGTATGTTCAATTTTACAAAGGATCTGGGAAATTATTAAGAAATGTTTGCATCTTGATCAGAAAAACGATTTAATCCTTTCAGGATGACATGGATCTAAATATTTTTAAATGAAACATTTTGGTTCCCACCTCCAACAGGAAATGCCTATAAACAGAGCCTGCATATTCACTTTGTTTTTGAGCACTGAATGCAATAATTATGGCTGGGATGGGAATTATGTCCTATGTTTTTAAGAGATATTCATATACAGATTGAGGAATACCATAATAAACCAACTGATCTCTCAAGACTCAATCTACATGTAACATAACTACAATGCAATCCTTCCATCACACCTTAAGACAACCCCTGCAAAGCCCATATTCAGCACTGAAAAAGCAGGGATGGAAGAATATAAAGTAAATGGCTCCTTGTTGAATAATGAACAGTACTGCCATACAACCTCAGAAGGCCCAACAGGAAGCCTTAAAATGAAGGCTAATGCAGCTCTGGTGAAGTTTGCAGGCCCAGCAAGTAAACAGATGATAGTAACTGGGTACTGGGAACGACCCATTCTTCTAGTGCCTGAGCACTGCGGGCCCCAACTTTTCGTTGGCTCGATCTATAGACATTCGGTAGGACTGCTTGGCCCGTCACAAGGCCTCTACCTATACACAGGACAGCACAACAGAGAGAAATGCAGACAGACATCCATGGCTTGAGTGGGATTCGAATCCACGGTCCCAGCGACCAAGCAGCACAAGGCCCATGCCTCAGACCACGCGGCCACTGCAGACCCTGATGATAGTAACAATGCTTCCAAAACAAAAAGCCTCAGAAAAATTGACTGAGTTATAAGACAACATGGACAATTCCAAAGGTCTGTGAATCAAAACACTAAATGTGGTCAATAACTTTAAATAAAACTGGGTGTACAGATGAAATAATGCATAATTAAACAAAGGAAATTTAATATATTTGAACTTAGTGGAATAATATGGATAGGAAGTTGAAGGAAACAGGGCTGATGACGGAGGCAGTATGACCTCTGAAATATTGGTAAACATCGACCAGACTACACAGCGCAACAACCCAGAAGACAGAAATCTTCGTACATTTAGAATCGCCCTGATGACGGAGGCAGTATGACCTCTGAAACGTTGGTAAACATCGACCAGACTACACAGCGCAACAACCCAGAAGACAGAAATCTTCATACTCACCGCTGTGAAAATCTCAAATCTTACAAATGCCTTGAGACCCGGAAAACAGTAACACAGTACAATGTATGTATGATATGAAGTTTTCACGACTACTAAGTACAATAAATTCTTCTAGGGCTACCAACCATGTAAGGTGATTTAATGAAGAAAACACCTCACATGTCTGGTAGCCTGAGAAGAATTCATTATACAGTACAATACACTTGGGTACTTACAAAATGAACATGATTACTTACTGATTTCTTTTTATTTATAATGCCTCAGTCCAAAACCTTTCTATTGAGTTCAAATAGTTCTGGTTAACATTTTTAGTACACAGTTCTTTATATTATGGAACATTTATGAAAACAAGTCTTACAAATTTTTATCATTCTGTTTTCATAAGTACATCACAGTACATTTCAAAAAGTAACACATATATGTACTGATGAAAAATTGGTTCTATTCCTCCACAGAACCAAATATGTTAAGATAGAAATTCAAGTCAAAACTTATCATTTTTATTTGAATTGTCCAAACCCAAAGAAAATAAAAGAAGTCTTTGAAAAATTGTAACTTAGAACACAGTGTAGTCCATTTCAATGAAAAAGTTGATACAGAACAAACAAATCAGTTTTATGCAAATAGTACTAAAAATTCTGTACTTCTGTAATAATTCTAACACATCAGAAAAACAGTGATTCTAAATGAACTACCCTGTAACTGTACCACAGACATAACAAACTCTTTATTTAATGTGTCTGAGGATATAATATTGAAGTTCTGACAATGTATGAAGCATCCTGAAAAATCTACGATAAAGCCAAAGTTCTTACTAGTTTGGACATACATGCCAATTAAAATATACACATAAACTTCAAGCTTTAGATGATAAAGACATCTGTTAAAAATAAGGAAATCTGAATAAGAAATGTCATTTCATTGTTTATAATCTATCACAGCTTGAATATAACTGTGCATATCTGAATGATGTATTTAGGCTTTTTCTATGCTGTTATGTAAGACTTTTTTAAATTCATTTAAATTGTGAAATTCTGACGATATATATACATGCCATTTAAGACTTAAATACTGTTATGAAAATATTTAATATGGAATTTTAGAGCAGTACGTACAGCAGTTTACTGGAGAGTGATGGAATAAAACTTAGTTACATTTCTGCCTCTGAGAAAGGTATACTATAAATGTTCTTCTCACAGTACAAGAGTACAATAACAAGATAAGTGAAGATGTTAAATTGTGCAATATGATTTCATACTGTACTTAAGAGCAGCACTTGAAATAAGATATTTATGAATCTGTGATTAATTAAAACAAATGGACCTTCAATTCCGAGATACTTTTACCTTCGCATGCCTTAAATATAAACTAAAAGCAGAATTTTTCTTTTGTATTTCATTTATGTGCTTATGAAATAAATAAAATACATAGTAGTCATTTATATGTTCACTTAAAAGAAGTCCTCTTTTAATTTTCTATATACTGATTAAGAAACTGCATATAAGGCTTGCTCCCTGCTTTGTCACATTTAAATCATAACAGACCACAAAGCTGGAAGGAAAAAAAACCAAATAAAAACATTGGCATAGAACTCCCACTGTTAATTTTAAGCATTCTCATGGATCAAAATAAGTTCCGTTCAAACTAATGCATCACAACACCAACTGCTATTCTACCTCTTTACAGGAACCTTGACATTTGGTACTGCAATATACATTAATAAATGCTTTCTCTAAATATGTAACCTCTTTATTAAAAAATGTATCATTCATAGAAACATAACAAACCAAGCAGGATACAAGTAAATGCTGCAGTAATAATGCTAATATACTCTTTTATGATATCAGAGGTTCCAAGTTTCAAGAAAGCATCTTTATATATTCTGTGTAATGTGTATTGGTGTAGTAACACAACTACATTCTTTCTGAACAGCCACAGTCATTTTCATTTTAAAGATCTAGTACCATAGCAATCAGTAACAGTAACAACCAGATTATCCAATGAGCCAAGAATTGCAACACCACTTATCAGTTCATATCACCACGAACTAATCACACTCTTATGAGTTTGTTTTACTTTCTTTGTTCTCTTCTTCAACTTTCTGATGTCCTGTAAAAACACGTTCTAATACTGCATACTTTTCAATATGTAAGCTACAGTAACGTCCCAAGTGCCGGTTCAACAACGTGGTGTCCATTGGCTCAATAGGTGTGGGAAGAGAATGAAGACATGAAACTAATCCCACCGCTTCCACCAGGGCTGTAATGAACAATGACCACTCTTGGCACTGCTTCTCTTCCAAAGTGGGATATAATGTTTCTCCGCGTTCCATCATTGCAGCCAACGATGAAATTCCAAACTATTTGTAACAATAAAACAATATATGAAAACCTGCAAGTTTCAATACTTTGTATTCAAAATTTAAAGGGAAAAGATATTAGAAAAAACACAGTTTAATATCACTACTTGAAACATCTATCATTCAAGTTTTATTTAAATTATGAAACATATCTCCCTACCAAAAATCCAATTTACTCCATAAAATTATATGGAAGTAAGGACATCCACTTTTTCAACTTAACTTTGTGTGGCACTATAGTGCCAGCACATCCATTTTTTATTGGCTGTGCATCATATTTTGGTAATACTGTAAAATTCCTTGATTTTGAGAGAGCCTGTAGCTGCTGCCTCACTAAAATTTTGGTCAGATAGAGAACTAGCCTGCTGACAAATAACTGACATATGTAATGATTTGTAAGTGTCTATCTATGTGCATGTATTTCTCTCTACTAATTCTGACTTTTAAGACATTTACAAATGTAATTCATGAATTCATGTCTTAAGATTTTCTTCTAAATTTCACATCTCCTAAGTACTAAGTTAATAGCAATGCAAAAAACAAAGACATTACCAAATCCCTTTTTCATAAATTACACTCTGTACAACATATCAAAATATACCATGAGTTAAAAAATAAAAACAACAGAAGTCCTTATATTCATAAATATGTTACATGATTTTTAAAATTTAAAAGCAATTAAAAGGGTCATATGCTGAACAGCATCTCAAGTGAAAAAAGAGGAAAAAGCTGTTTTTCTCTACTGATGTATAGGGAAATGTATAAGCTTTCACTTATTGGTAATGAAAGCCCAGTTACATTATATAATGCCTATGGAATTTCGGTTGGAAAAACATGACACCAGTTATGGCCAACGTAAACATATCACCTTTGGCTAGTTTTAACAATTTAGTTTCAATTGTCATAGCTGCATACTTGTGACAATGGATGTCTTACCACACTTCAATCAAGATCAGTTTGTATTTTGCCTGCTGCACGCATCCAATGACTGGGAAGAAACAATGTGGTAGACTTTCCTTGTGTTGATATTTTGACATTTTTGTGACAAAATACTGACCACCCAGATAAGAATGACAAAACTATACAACACCTTGATAAGATCCAAAAAGCATATCCTAACTTTACTGACCAAAGTCACATACAAGAGAAGAGTAATGTGCTTTTCAAAGGGAGAAATATTTGCAAATATTTTTCCCTTAGTAATAGTGTTTTGGCAACATGTGCAAACTTTGTGAACAGATTGACTGCACTTAAGACATGAAAAATGTGTTGCATACACTTGGTGAAAATAAAAGCACTACAACAAACCTGTGCTGCTTGAAGTGCAGATTAAATCTGTTCAGACCCATATTTTTTTTATTTATTACACACAAAGACTGACCTATAAACCACAAGATTTATCACACCTCACAGAACTTCACTGACACACAAGTAATACATTTAAAATTTTGTGTCATTACAGACCTCTGTCCTAGTGCTTAAAACACAAAATCAATTTACATATAAAATTATTATACTTTTGATTCAACTCTTTTCTTCAACCCGGTTTCCACTGGTAACCACTTTCATGACTATAGTGCTGAAACTCAGAAGATAATCTGAACTTATACCACTGTGAAAACCTCAGATCACATCTAACATATTATTTTCTTGAGCTTAGTATTGGGCTTCATCCATGTTTTATGTACAAAAATTTAACAACCACACAAATGTTAAATATTGACTTAGTGTTGAAGGGAAATTTTTTTATGTTCCAACTTTCTTGTGACAAGATTTAGCAATTCCTTTTATTTGTCTCTACCTGTGACCTGTCTTTATGTGTCGTTGTGTCACTGGGAGATGCTCAATGTGTGCTCTATGCGCTGATAGTAAACGTCATGTTCTCATAAACTTCAGTTTACAGTTTTGCAGAAAATGCTGAATAACAACAAATGGCCATGACAATGCAAATAAACCAACTGTGGCAAAACTTACGTCTATTCTTGGAAAATTTTCATCTCAGTTTAAAAAAACCATGTTTCAAAAGCTGGTTCTGCTTCCATCATCAAATGAACAACCAAGTCAGTTGGGTCCAATATAGGAGGTAGATCTCAATCCCTTGAAAGTTGAAATTATCCAGGGACTAAATAAATTAACCCCAAGGTGAAGATTCCTATTTAGAAGCTAACACTATGCTCAGCTTGTCAACAGATTCCCTGCCCTTTGTGGAACCCAAACGTTCACTGCTGCGTTCACAAGAACCAGCAACCAGTCCCTATCCTGAGCTAGATTAATCAAATTCACATCCTCAAACCCTTCTTAACCAAGATTCATTTTAATATTATTCTTCCATCAATGCCCACGTCTTCCGACAGGTCTCTTCCCTTAAGGCTTTCCAACCAAAATTTTGTATAAATTTCTCACCTCCACTACATGCCCAGCCCCTCTCAACCTTTTGATTTGATCATCCTAATAATATTTGCTAAGGAATACAAATTATGGAACCCCTCATTATGCAAGTTTCTTCAGCCTGCTTAGGACCAAATATTCTCCAAAGCACCCTGTTTCCACACTCTCAATGTCAGAGCCAAAGTTCCATACCCATACAAAACAACAGGTAATTATAGTTTTGTACGTCTTAATCTGTTTACTTTTAGACAGCAGTAGTCTGGACAAAAATTTTCGAACTGCATGGCAGAAAGAATTACCCAAATTCTGCCAGTTTTTAGTTTCTTCGTAAATGTAACTTTGAAGGAAAGAAAATATGTATGTAAAGGATATTATTACCTTGTTGCCTAATGCATACATAAGCACATTCTTGGCAGGCAGTACACATGTAACTGGAGATGTGATTCTAGATGAATCTCTTGACCCTGGTAGTAAACTATGTGCTATCTCCAGCAGGGCAGGGAACTGGCTTCTATTCAGCCATGCCTTCAAATATGGGTAGAAACGAGGAAGCACGGATTCATCACTGGCTTGGTCCCGTTTTCCAATGGTTACTAGCCCACGGAATATTATTCTCCACATCTGAACCAAGCAGCGTCCCTCTTCTTCGCTGAGTGTCGTAAGATGTGGCAGCAATCTTAACATCAGAAGCTTCAGAGACACCAAGCAAATATTATATCATTATTCTCAATAGATTTCATGCTATAATTTGAGGTAAGAAAGATAAACTGATACATTTCTAATTCTGGAATATAAAGAGAGAGAAAAATAAACAAAAATACATGTATACCTGGCAGAAAAGTTCTATCCACAATGCACTACATGTTTTTATCTGTTTCACTTAAATTGCTGAAGCAGAACAAACAAGTATTCTGACCTACAGAAAGGTTTGACATGTTAATACCAGTGTACCTTTTACAATATTGGTAATGGCAACTGAAACAAGACAGAATCAGACTTTCATGAGTCAGATACATTTCATTTTCAAGGTTTGATCAAAAAGTTTGGTAAATGATGCCACCACAAGAGGATTTGTGAAAATGGGAAAGCTGGCAGGTGGCACATGTGACAGAAGCCTTTATGCATGTGCTGAAGGATTTTCCACTGGCAAGTGCTGTCAGTTGCAATGTAAGGCTGATCTCTGTGAGCACATGTTTGTGTAATCAGTCAACTCTCCTCACCTGTCACCATGTGGCTTATAACTGTTCCCCATATTCAAAGAAACAATGAAAAGGAAGCATGAGACAACAGAGTCCAATTTCAAAACAAAACACGCTGTCTGCAGGTGATTCCGAAAGACTTCCAGAAATATACACAATAGTGGCAGAATACTGAAATAAGTGTGCGTCGGATGTGAGTACTCTGAAGGAAATTGATGGCAAAACAGGTATCCATTCATCAAATTTTCTGATTGAGCTTTGTTCATTCTTTGGATGAAATGAATGGATTATACCAAGTTAAATTCACATCTTCACATAATCTCTCAAAATAATAAATTTATTTTGATGAAATGTTATTAGGGGTCCACAAAAATAGCTGTTAGGCAAGCTTGACCTTTATCGTTCATGAATCACAACTTATTCCCAGTCCAGCTGGCCTTGTATCAGAGAAGCTTATACCAAAACTGTTACAACCCAGAGTTATAAAGACCAGATGGAAGGCACATAATAAGGGAATTTGTGACAAAGGTAAATTTGAGTTTGCTTCAATCCAATACAATCCTTACTTTACATAATGTCCAAATGAAACTTCATTCATTTTCTCAAGGGTTGTTCAATGTACAAAAAAGTTGGCAAATGATAAAATGCAGACCTCTGCAGTCTGAGTAGCTTTGTAATAAGAGTTTTACATATGTAATACATGATCATCAAAGCCAATGAGAGGCATAAAAGAACACATTTTGAACATGTATAGGTACTTAAAACTGGAGAACACTTTTCCATTCCTTTTCTATATTTGAAAAAGAATGAGTATCTCATGCTCATAATTTTAACAAAATATACTCATATACCCAAAAAGAATTGTGTTTTGCATTCTCAGTGCCATACATGATAGGAAAATTGTATTTATCTGAAGAAAACCAAAACCTTAAAATAATGAGATAAAATAATGGAAATTTCTGCCTTATCCTGTAGTAGTTACTGCTCAAGACAATAATTTGTAGATTAAAATTTTGTATTAGTGTAATTCAGAAGTATTATAATGATAATTATAAACAGTAAAGAATTATTAAAAGAAGTGAAACACATATAATAGTGAAAAATATGTGGGTTTACAAATTATGAAAAAACATAAAAATATATCCTAGTTTTCAAAACATAAAACACAGCCTTCAGGAGCTTATTAAATCAATCATACTATAAGATGTAACAGCGTCGTAACTATATATCATTTTTCACAGGTGTCAATACAATATTCTCTTTGGCATGACCAAGGAGACTGGATTTTGTTGGGCCAGGACAGAATCTGGTGGAGGGTTTGGTTAATTCGGTGATGAACCTTCGGGTTCAGTAAGCCATCTAGTTAGTTAGTTAGTACAATATTTCAAATGACTGGAATTGCTGGAAATGACTTCCTTTTACTGTAATGGGGTTAAATCTAAAAACAGCAAACTGAAGACAATTACAAACACTGACAGTATCTACCCAGAAACAACCAGTAGCTGCTCTTCCATGTGCATTCAAGGTCAACAACACACCTTCATAATTGTGGGAAAGTTTCAGAGATGCATGCAAGTGCCAATGGCAAACACTGTGGACTTTTACAAGAAAGACGCTGTATAACAATTCTGAATTATTCATATTTTAGTACTTGCAGGGCTGGAATATAGCTTCAAATTAAAAAAAAATAACTGTAGTTTAAGTTAACCACATTAAAAAACATAAAAAATCATATATTTATGGTCAGGGAATGACACTTACCTTGAATTAAAAAGTACTTTGAATCAACCAATACTGAAGTAAAGAGATTTTACTGCTTACATTTCATGCATCTGCCATGTTATTTTACATTCTACAAATAATTACTGCCTAAAAAGTTGCACACTTTCCAAATATCTGTTACCATGCATTATTTCAGGACCCTATACTGCAAAGAACATCAGAAGTTCATGCAACTGCCATGTCAGTATTGCCAATTGCAGGAAACTAAACTATATGAGTTTATGGTAGCTTCAAATGGCATTAACATCCATAACAAATGTCCAGCAGTTCTCAAGTTGTAACATGAGGGCAGACAGACAGACAGACACAGACAAACACGATCAGCACTATATGTACTAATTTCACACATAGAATGCATAATAACTGCCTGGTGATAGAACACAAAGGCTCAACACTGTTAACGCCAACCAAAGAAATTCATTACCAATAAGAACATCATACGTATTATACCACATAAGGCACCATAACTCAGTAAAAGTATACGGTAATATGTGCTGTCATATTAAGATACATTACCTTTCCCTTGTGGACACACATGAAACTAGTCAATCGGTCTTCCACAAGCAATGAAGAGATAATTTTGTGCAGCAGATCCTCCTTGTCTTCAGCCACTGATTCCTTTGCTTCAGGCAATGAACTTGTCAAATCCTCAACTTGCAGGAGGAATAGGTATAACTGTGGCAACACAAAGACAAAACACCTCTGCAAAATATTCACAGGCATTTTTTATTTTCTGATTTCACTAAAAGAATATGTGCAAGAACAGGATCAACATTAGGTGGGAAATGAATTTGGTATTTCGTACAGCTTTAAATAGGCAGAGATACTGAAACTCTTACGAAAACATCTACAGTGGAAACCACTGAAAACATTTTTCTGCTGCTTTTGAAAGAATCAATCTCATGTAATTGACTTCACTTCTCTTCTTAAACATATTCCCACTTCCCAAAGGTTTCTAGCCACTGCTGGAACATCAGGAACAGCCAACATAATTTAATGATTTACACAGCCATGCATTTTTTAACAGAATTTAAGACTGCTGCAATACATTTTTATAAGCACAAATGGATTTTGCTTTCCTGTACCACGTTTGTAACGGCCAAGTTCAGAAAGAGTGTCAGAACTGCCAGGAGCACGGCAGCCTTCTAAGCAGCAGAAAAAACAACAATAAACTAACAAACTTGTATAAGATGGTAAAGTTGCGTCATATTGTGATATAATAAATATATATTGTTTAAATCTTGTCCGTCTAATCACAATAAATTCTTATTAAATATTAAAATATTACATTAATTAACATTTAAAATATTTAAAATATTAAATGATGTTCGTTATCGAAATATTGGTCTAATGTAAATCTAATATTTCGATAAAGAACATCATTTAATATTTTAAATATTTTAAATGTTAATTAATGTAATATTTTAATATTTAATAAGAATTTATTGTGATTAGACGGACAAGATTTAAACAATATATAATCTTGTATAAGCAAAAAGGCATTTGGAACATGTGAAAAACTCCTAAAAGTGTTCACACCAGATGCTGGTAGTTTAGACCATACCCTTTCTATTTCAAGCAGAAGTTGTTTCACTTTGCGAGAGTCTCTTTGCAGTGATTGTAACGTGGAGTCAAGGCCTTCATGAGAGACAACATCCATGTCTATCACTTTCCTTGGTGCTGTAACACTTCCAACCTACAAGACAAACAGACATAACACCTGAAAATAATTGCCATATTTTCTCAAATAGCTGGAATCTTTGAATAAGTTGTGCACCCCATTTTTCACACGTCTCATGTAAGTGTACACAATGCAGTCTCATAATTAAAACATGATGTATTTAATTTATTTCCACTACTGTGTCAAACTCTTCAGGATTTGACATCCTGCAACATAACAATGGCATACAAACATCTCAATGATGTAACTGTCCTGCTGTACAAAGGCTAATTCCACAAATCAAATAAAGAACAGTGGATGATAAAAATATACTTGCACTCTTCTGCAATGATTTCATTATCAACTGAGCTAAAGTGGTTAGGATTTTTGTCCCACAATTAGTCATCCTCATGTCAACAAGCTTGTTCACTCATTCACACACTCTATACTGCAGGATATACTTTGAAAAGTTGATTGTATACTTGGCTTGTTAAAGAACAGCCCACTTTCTTTATGGAACCTGAATGTTTATCACCGTGTTCACAAAAGCCCACCACCGGACTCTATCCTGAGTTAGCTGCATCCAGTCTGTTCCATCAATTCCTGTCCCTAAGGTCCATCATAATGTTATCCTCAAACCTATACCTAGGTCTTTCTAGAAGTCTCCCTCTTTCAGGCCTCTCAACCAATACCTTGTAAACACCCCCCCCCCCTACATGCTGCATGTCCCGCCCACCTCATTGTGCCAGTCCATGTTCATAGTTCGATTCCCGAACGGGCTGAACCTTGAGATGAAGGGTAAACCAGGCTTTGGCATATTAATCTGGTTTATATAAACGAATAAGGTGTAATTAGACGATATTTGGTATGCCTTACTTCATCTAAATTTAATTGATTTATTAATTGTGTCCTGTTAAACATATTAAGTTGAAAGAATGTGGCCACACGCAGTCGCTTGGGCGTATTCCCAGACCCTCGACATTCCATCTGGAGGGAGTGAAACATAAACAAAGTGCACTTGAGCCACCCCAGACATGGAATGCACCCTTTCCAGATGTGGGTGACGACTGCATTACGACCATCACCTTACTGTGACGGACCAATTGAATTTGATTACAGCTTATAGGCGCAATCCTGCCATTGTTGGGGAAGGAATCAGGTCACCGTGTTTAAGCCAAATTCAATAACGGGTTACGTAATGCAGGAGTATTTAAATGGCAACTGTGGTCACGGGGCTCTCAAGTTTTATTCCTTCCACCGAGAAGACACATTTTTATCAAACGCAACAGCCGAATCATCGAGCTGCCTACGACAAGTGTAATTAGGAATATATTCATCTTTTTTGTATCTTAAGAAACAATAAAAGCAAGCTTCTCTGAAATATCACAGCGACATAAGAGAAGAGAATTCGCTCCACCTGTGCTGAATCTGCCTCACCTTCTGCTCCACATATATTCCCTGGGTGTCGGAGACTCTTACTCGCCGACAACCCCACACCATCAAAATTTCCCCCAATATCTCCACACATACCCCACGTAAAAAAAATGGCTGTAACCACCTGAGCGCCAGGCTAAAACAACAACAAACAGTGAGGTAGATCCAAGGATGGTTACATCCTCCTCAAGCTCCTCGTCCTCAGGTAATATTTTCTTGAAAACTGAAGATTGTAAAGGAAGGTGGGTCAATCTATATGAAGGGTTATCTTATATTTAAGTAAATACAGTATTTATTACTCCAGCAAAATATATGTTATCCTCCCATAATAGGATCAAATTGAATGACAATCTGAAAAATACTATACCTGAATAAAATTTTCTCTGGTGATCAGCCGCGTCAGATGGTTAAACAATGAATCCGACGCTTCAGGGACCATCTCTGTCCCCATCATCAGGGTTCTGATGTCATCACCCGAGAAAATTTTATTGTGTTACGTCACCGCAAAAGCTTCAAATCATATACTATACCTGAAGTTTCCCCAGAGAGTTTTCAAACTGTGCTGGAGTGTACACTCGTGATGTCCCCTGCTGATGATCAAATTTCTGATCCCTGTCTCTGTGGCTGTCTCTCCGCTCTCTATGACCATATGAATTACGGATTTCACCACTTTTTTTGTTATTAACATTATTATTCTTCCTTGGCTGTCTTGAGGAGAACACCTACAAACATTGTCAATTAGAAGATAGGTCTACATTCGAACAAATAAACAATGCACCATAAACCAACACATATATCACTGCAGTTAATACGCACACACTCTTTATGTCAATCCCTATAATTAAAACAAGATATGGGAAAACAAGATTTGTTTTCAAAATAACATTTGCTTTAGGAAAATATAACTTGGTGTAGACCGAAAGATAATACTAAAATGTATCATAGAGAAACATTGTTAAGATGTGAAATGCACTGGATTGGCTCAATAAACCATTCAAAAGGTGATGCATGATTACAGTGATGAATCTTCGGGAATTTCTCAATTAACTATCAACCACACAAGGAAGACCTTATACCAAGCAAATGATATGTTAACCTACTGTAACACTTTGATGGCTACAGGAATCTGCCTGTTCCGGTAATGTTAACCGTACTGTTAACTGTGAAACATTAATGGATAAAAAAGTAATTTGTCAAAGAACACACATGCAGAGAAGTTTTAAATTGTTTTGTTGAATCTGTTTTGAAATATTAATGTGGTAATACCATATTTATGCAAATATAAGCCACACAAAACATGTGCGTATAAGCTGCACTTGACTTTTAAGAAAACAACATAGAATCAATAAAATCTTATTACAAGATACATAAAATTTTAAAATCAATTTTCCCTAAACTGCCAGTCAGACTTAAATCTTTTTAAGTGTAAAAGACACTGGTTGTTTACAAGACACATTAAAGTTTTACAATTAATTTGCCCTCTAAAACCAGTCAGACTTATATATTTTTAAGTGCAAAACACTGGTTGTAGCAATTTCATGAGAATCGATCATTCTGCACGTACTGTCATACACATGATGACCTCACAAAAATGGAATTTTAAGTACAGCAAGTAGCATCAGATTAACTTTTATTCATGAGAATAGTGTGTGTTCATTAGGTTGATGGTATCTTTACCAGAACGTTAAGTATGACTGATGATATTCACACCTCCACCCCATTCACTTCAGCAAAGTCATAATTTTCCTGTGCAGATTCTTTCATGTAGTTGTACTAACTGGCTACTGCTACAGTTAAGTTATTTGACAGTTTTTAACTATGCACCACATCCAACAGTTTCCATTCAAGAGCAAAAACTCACTCCACTGATAAAACACTGATGATGTGCCCTTCCAAACATTTTAGATTTCATTATTTCATGCAGTACCATTCTCCCATTCTTCTGTGTAACAGCCGTTTTTAGTTATTTAAATATATGTATTTTTCCCCTATGTCGAAAACTATAATCAACTGTAATACAGGCCAATTACCTCATCACAAAAAACATTCCAATCATATGCTGCAACCCACATTTAGGATATACAAATTTGGAAAATAAATGTGAGTCTTATATTAACGTAAATATAGTAATCCATTACTGGTCTACCAAGGTTTGGTTTAGACAATACTGAATGCAACCTCACTCATATGAACATACATTCTATGTCACGTACTTATTAACACATGTAACACTGTTGTCCCCACTTAATGGTACCTGCACCTTTTCGTGGTGGTGCGGCTTGAGTTCCTCAGTGATCCCAAGAGCTATGCTGGCGGTAGCATAGCTACTGGTAGGGCCTCCCTAGCCAGATTGGTCGAGGGGGAGAGGTCAGACTAAGGCAGGTACCCTGGTCCTCCAGGTTGGGGGTTGGTCGCAAGGCTAACAACCCTGCACCGTAAAAAGGAAGATGTTTCGAAACCTCAATCAAAGCCTCGGACAGATGGACCTAACAGAGGACCGAATGTAAGAGGAGAATTGAGGAGGCCATGGACTGAATACGGACCGGAGAGCCATAGAAGAAGAAACACTGTTGTACCTTGTAGTAGTAGTCATCGACATAAGGCTGACTGGTGTTGAGTTGCAACAACTGGATATTCAACAGCCAATGTTTCTCTCTAGCTGTCATAAGGCCAGCATATTCATCATAGTCTCCTGATTCATTCTCCGTGTGATGTTTATACTGTCTGTAGCTGTTATAATTGTTATAGTGACAGCTATAGTTGCCTTGGTGACCATACTGTTGACCGAAGTTTCCAACTGCAGACCGATTGTTAACGTAGCGGGATCCCATCAGTAGGTCAGGTCGCAGTGGAAACTGCCCCGACACTGGCAATCGGTGATCAACCAATGGGCCCTATAACACAAATAAGTTTGAATAACTGAAAACGTGGATGAACTGTAATAACTGTGTATTCAACAAAGAATCTGGATTGCCACCACATTCCCTCACCAATTTTTTGCACAATATAACTCCATCTATACAGGGTGATTCAAAAGCTTAGGGCCAAACTGAAGGAGCGTATAGAGGGACTCAGAGAGAACAACTTTCGAATAAAAATCCATGTCCTCCGAAGTTATCCTGAGTCAGTCGAGGTCACTGAATGTAGGGAAGTCTGATAACATACCGCTGAAATAATAACCTTTTGAATCACCCTGTATAATGCCAACCATATACAAATGGATACTTTATCCATCAAAATCAAAATTTTACTTCCCAGGAAGTGCACTTGTAGTGAGTCAAATGGGACTATATAGTTCTGTTACATCATACCAAAAAATGGATACAGAACGATTCTTAATTACATAACAACAAACATAAGGATCGTTTGACTCCTAAAATCAAGCCAAAATGTTCCTTTGAACATATGACTGCAGTAATCTCATTTGTGGCATATGGCAACATAATGTAGCAACAGAGCATTAGTTTACAATTGTTTGAACAGGAATAATTGATCTCCTCAGACACAACGCAATGAAGTATGGTCACGCGTCATCTCTGTTTTTCAAAATAATGACAGTCTTTAAAAGAACAGTAAGTAAAAATAAATCTCCATTTCAATCAGGAAAAATAATTGCAATAAGTTAAACATGTTAACATTTAAGTATGGGGAGGAAACACTGAGCAGAATTCAATCATTCAAGCAGTTTCCAAGTTCAAATTTCAACAGCTTTTTTATTATGTTTCTTGACATTGATGGAATTATGTATCTGGAGTTCATACCATGGAGAAATGGGAACCAGAACTTAAACACACATTTTTTGTGGCATCTATAAGAAATGGTGAACTAGAGACCGATTTCTCCACCATGACAAGATGATCCTGTTCTTTATGCTTCATAAGTACATGCACTTTTGGTCAGAAACAAGATGGTTGTTGTCCCCCATCTTCCCATATTCCCCAAATCTAACCAAGTTGGTGTTCAAAGAAAATGATGATGATGTAATATTAACAAACAATCAAAAACCATACTTGTGGAGTTCAAAACATAGCTCCACTAGGCTCACTGTATCAGATAGCAAGCAAACATCATGGAACAATAATTGTATGTGTAAAGTAAAAAAGAAAACGATTAAATCCAGAAATTTTTTAATTCATATACCACTGCTCCCCTAAAACATTATTTCATTATTCATGGCTGAACCAACAGATTAATTACGCAGCTGAAAATGAGAGATCAATGAGGACAAGTTTCTATATACTATACAGTGTTTCATGACACTGTCAACTGCAGAAGTCAGCAGTGAAAAGAATAACAAGTGAGCATGAAAGGATGTGGTTTGAAGAAGGAATGTCCTATTTCAAGATATGATGCCAGAAACAGTAGCAAAACCATGAAATATCAGTCACTATAGCTGGTAGCTGGCCATTACTTGAACCTGAATACAAACATGGCATGTTATCACATAGTCAACTTGCTCAGAGCAGGTGCAATTACTGTATTCATCCAAGCACAAAACAACCAACAAAAATCTGTAGCTTTAAAATAAAGGAAGGAAAACAGCTCACACAATAATTGTTCCACTGACAATTTTTGTAACTGCTTGAATTCTCACCTGGAAAGTAGTCCTATAGCCTATGTTGTTGCGATGCTGGTGAAGAGATCGCAAAATGCCATTATCTGTGGCAAAACCTTGATGGCCCAGTGACTTTGTGTTGTCCCTGAGAACCTGCTGTGACTGTATCATTAGATGTGGGGGCATGAAGTGTAATAAATTTGGAGCAGACCCTAAGAATAAAAAATAACATAAAACAAAAATAAAATCACGATGCTGACCTTATCAATTATGTTTGTATAATACATTCAGAACTAAAGGATATTTATTTAATACAAACTCATGTACCCATATGTCTATTATTTTGCTGTTGCAGCTGACAAAGACCTGGAATTCCTAAGGTCACTGGATGAGGACCCAATATCCTTGAAGGCAAAACAACTTGCCCGAATGCAGCATTTCCAGCTGCACCTCGACTCAGACCCAGCACTGACTGTTGTGCTGGGCCTGTAAGATGAGAAGGGAAATGTGTGATGCCGTTACCACACCCTACTGAGCCAACTGGAGCAGCATTCTGAGCATTTCGTATCATCACAACATCCTATAAACACAAATAATATTCACAGCAGTGTAAGACATTTTTCAGATATATGTCAGCCTCCAGTATTAGGATCAAAGTGTTGACAGTGGGAAAGTAAACTGACCGATCCAAACTGGAGGTAGTTCGATCCAATCCACATTACCAAACTTACATTTCCTCTTTATTCTCCTAACATTATTTCAATCTTTCAAGAATGCTTTCCCAACAAAATCTGTATGTTTGCTTCTTCTGCTCACTGTAACCTCCCTGGTCCGACTACCATAATAATATTAGGTATCTAATTTGCTGTTCCTGGTTGTGTAATATACTCTATTCCTTAAATAATCACCTGGGTGAAAATATTTTGCTTAGCATTACGATGTGTGATCAGATTCAAGCACAGTAAAACACATTTCACAACAGTCATGAAGTGAAACAAAATAAAAGTTTAAAAAACCTCTTGCAATTTCTAAAATGCTGAAAAGATTGTGAATATAATATGAGAATGGGTCTCAAACAAAAAAGCTGTAGGTATTTAAATGGGATTGAACAAATCAGGATTACATCCAACGGTGGCTTCAGTTATTGGTGCTGCTGAACCTCTGCACCCAATTGCAAGATAGTTATGTATTTAGTTGAATGGATGGTGAATACATAAGTTTGAATAAACAACATTTTAAAATTCATTGTAGGGAGAAGGGGGCTAGTTGTTACAAGGGCAAGTTGTTATATTTTAGTTTAAAAATCTCAGGAGTCTCATATCTATTGCGTCTACCCTTTGCACAGTTCTACCAAAGGTATGGTACTTGTAGCTTGTGTATTACGTGAGCTCGGTTGATTTAAGTGTTTTTAACAGTAAAAAGTAATTTTTTCATCTGACTTTTAACTCACTTCCACGACCGTGTGATAAAGGCAAGTTTTTTAAAATTTCCTTACCTAAAGCTCTTTATATTAAATGCAATGCGTGTACTTCGTTCTTCACTTCAGTCGAATATTGGCACTGCTTTGACTGTTAAATCAAAATGGTGCACCGTGGGGCCAGTTGTTACACTGGACCTTGTTATGGTGTATCAGTGTGACCCATATCTTTTGAAATAACTTGCGTTGGCAAATGATTACATTTTATTTTTTATCATGAAAGATGGTACAAACGTACAAAAGGAAGACTAACAGAGGTAATACATGTTTGGAAATGTTTAAGTTAGCAGCTGATGAAGTCTCTTCTGGAAGAATCTCGTTAAGGCAAACTGCTAATATATGATAAAAATGTTTCATATGTTTGAAGTTAAATTTCTGTAATTAATTGTTAATTGGTATAGTGTCTGTAATTAATTACTTAATAAAGGTCTGAATTGTTCCTTCTGTTTACTAATACAATGTGTTGTAACAATTTTCCCCTTCACTGTAACAACTAACACCATAACAGGGCACATTTTTACAAACTGCCTTCTCTTAAATAAACAAGTTTTGTGATGAAACAAAAATGAATAGGCCTTTGAAAAAATGTTATTAATATAGCTGAACAGTAGTAGTACATGAAGCCATAATTGCTAACTTTGTAAATTTAAAGAACAAATGTACAAAAAATTGTAATTGAAAATTTTAAGAACTAGAACTCCCCTACCATTTCCCTCTTATGAGTTGTCCATCACCTCAATGTGGTGGGTAGGCCTAGTACCTTGCGATCCAGAAAACTACGTGGGGAAGCTCTGCTGTTGACTAGTCAAAGGTGAAGGGAAACTAATGGGTGGACCAGACTCTTTAGCTGTGGTGGAAGCAAATGGTCTAAGGATAGGAGAACCTAAAATTCTGTCCCTTGCACTCCAGGATGGGAGTTTTGTGGTGGGTTGGTACCCCCATATAAAAATTATCTACTCGTAACTGACATAGGAATTGCTGGATGGATAACACATTGAGAAACACCAAGTTTACGAACAAGGATAAACGACTTACTGTCGACCCTTTAGAACAGAAGGATAAAAAACCTGGAACTTTTAAACAATTACATATTGCAACTTAGATCATGAGAGTTCTATGCCAAAAAGAAATGGAACCAGAAGAACTTAGGGAAATTAAATCTGATTTGGCGATAATTACCGAGACAAAAAAGAAACTTAGAGGAAGCAAAGAACTACAACATTTTATACAATTTTATAGTGGAGTACCCCATGGGAAATGTGATGCAGCTGGAGTAGCCATTTAAAAAAAAATAGAAATAGAATACACAGCTACGACTTTATTAGTTATAGAATAATTAGCCTGCGGATAAAAACTGCAAGAGGCCACCTAATATTTATAGACATATATATGCCCCGGTGGAAGAAAAGAAGAATAAAAGCATAGAATTCTACAAATTCTTGCAAAAACATTTAGAAGTTATTAATCAGGGTGTGAGACAGTTCTGCCCCACGTTGCCCAATTTTTTAACATTTGCATAGACCCAGCCAATTATGAATGAAAAGGTAAAATTAAAACTAATTTTAGACAGGGGAAGATGATTTTAAATATGCTATTGTTTGCAGATTATTAAGTGATATTGGCACAATCAAAAAAGGAGCTGAAGATGGCCACTCAGCTGCTACATAACATAATATTAAACTACAACATGGAAATATCAGTAAACAAATCCAAAGTTATGGCCTTTAAAGGAAAATATCCTGCAAAATCCAAAATAAAGATAAACAATAACATCACAGATCAAGATAAAAATTTTAAATTATTTATGCTCTGACTTATCGTACAATTGTGATGATTTACAAAATAAATTACGTAAATATCAGTAGATGTGCAGCATAATAAAACAAACTTTCATAAACAAAACCAGAGAAGATACTCAGCTCAAAATCTACAAAGTAATGGCAGTACCAGTTCTTCTGTATGGCTGCAAAAAACTGGGCATTAAACAAAATAGACAGAAGAAAAAGTGGAACTACAGAAACAACATTTTTAAAGACGAGTCACTGGGTATACCCTTTAAGACGAAATAAGAAATACCACCATATGTGAAGAACTACACATATTTAATAATTGTGAAATAACTCAAGCTTGTAAAACAGAATGTCATGCCATTGTCCACAGAGGCATTAGATGCCCGAGAAGACAATGGGAAGATACATTTTAACATTTTTAAGTATTTCTATGTAAACGGAACAGGCCTTTTAGGTCTACCTTGATGTTGATAATGATGATTGTATTATTTAACTGACACAAGGCAATTAAAAAGTTTTTAAATCTCTAATAACTGGTCTCTCACCTGATGTGCAAAAGGTTGAGGATGCCCTCGACCCAAACCAAAAGTGACAACAGGAAAAGTGGAAGATGTGCCCACATCTGCATTGGACGTCTTAAGATCCCGCTCAACATCCTCCAGTCGCAATGCAGATGAAGGTTTACTGAGACCAGCCGGAGGTGCACTGGAAACTGCATTTTGCTGCGAGATTAGATCTCTCTCCAACTCCTCAACTGTGCAAACATTCTGGTGAACAGTAACACAATCTGCTGGAAATCTTTGAATTACAGAAATAGGCATTCTGCCATAGCCCATCTTTCACATTCTAGTTCAAAACACTCTCATGAAAGATTTGAGGTTTTCATGACAGTTGAAGATGGCTGACAGCCATCATCTCACTCTCATGAAACATCATACTGATGATCCTATATATCATGTATTGATATTTCTTCCAGAACAGAAACACAGAATGACCAATTTATGTGAAATTCAAAATGCATCATTAACATATTAATAGATTCTAAAGAAATGTAATATTTGGCTTCAAAGCCCAAGATTAAATACAGTAACAACATTAATAATAAGTATGAATGGACAAAAAAATTGGTATGCAAGAATAAATCATTTAACATTCATCAAACCAAGAGGAACCTGAAACATAATTTACCACAGACAACAATAATGTAAATATTTTGTCAAATTCATCATTTCAATATAATGGGCCACTTACAACGGCTGTTTTCTAGAAGACAGCCATATTCATACTCAGGGCCATAAGAACCTCCAATCTTACTAATGGACTGCTATTCACAAAATGACTGTACATGAGATTTGAGCTTTCTGGTAGTCCAGGTTCATCCAACAACTGATGTCTATTCTTTCCTCTCATCAACAGTAAATTCATCCAAAACACTGGTAACCACCTATAAGACTACGGAGTGGCACAAACCAAAAACCAAGATTTTTTTATGGATTTCTCACCTACAGCATGCATGCTAAATCTAGTTACAATCAACTTTTGTATAACTAATTACCTCATAAAACCACACTGACCTTCACATTTGATAACACAGGTTGTGTACTGGACTTATGGTGTTGGATGTCAGATTTGCCAACTCCCCACACTGAGAAGCCAGACGGAGCTGAACTGCTGTAACTTGGAGATTCAATCAAATCAGCATTAGTGCTTTTGGAAGGGAAATGTCGTGAAGACTGAAACACAGATTTTATACAACCCTTGTAGTGCCAACCTCAATTAGAACAATGATTAAAACAATTGTAAAAGTCCCAGCATCTATAAGATCCTCTCAAAATATTTGCCACTGTAAAATGTTGCATGCAACTGCTTCCTAGTGATACAAGGCAATATACTATACAGGATGAGTCAGAAGTATGTTTACAAACTTCGTGTGCTTGTTCCAGGATCAAAAATAAGGAAAAATGGTCCTATGAACATGAGGTCGCAAATGTTTCATTTTCGAAATAATACCCATAAATAAGTTTCAATGAATTGACTTTATATCAAAGTGAATCCAGCTTCCAGTAAAGATTTTTAATTAACGTTTGGGCAGGAATTGTTGGCAACATGCTTATTGGTCCACACAAGCTTCCATCGTGTCTTAGAGGACCTTCAATCGGTGATTCTTAAGAAGACACATTCCACGTTTCCTTGAAGATGTACCACTGAATACAAGAAGACAACTGTGGTTTATGCACGACAGAGCCCCAACACACTTCTCCCATCGCGTCAGATATCATCTCAATGAACAGTACCCTCAGCGATGGATTGGGCGTGGAGGCCCAGTAGCATGGCCACCGAGGTCACCGGACCTGACTCCATTGGACTTTTATCTGTGGGGTCACTTGAAGTCCGTCTTTCATGCAACACCCATAAACAATGAAGACGACCTATGGGAACATGTGCAGAATGCATGCCAGATGATTCGAGGAAACCCTGGTGTGTATGAACCAATCTGTCAGTCTTGTGTACGTCATGCTCGTGCATGTGTGGAGAATGGAGGAACAACCTTTGAGCATCTGTTATAAAGAAACACCCCTGTCCTTACAATTGGCAATAAAGGTATACGTTGAAAATTATTTTTGGCTAGTATTTCGAAAATGAAACATTTGCGACCTCATGTTCATGGCAACATATTATCTTGAAGATTTCTGTCTTCTGGGTTGTGCTGTGTAGTCTGGTCGATGTTAACCAACGTTTCAGAGGTCATACTGCCTCCGTCATCAGGGCGATCGCCCTGATGAGTATGACCTCTGAAACGTTGGTTAACATCGACCAGACTACACAGCACAACAACCCAGAAGACAGAAATCTTCACACTCACTGCTGTGAAAACCTAAAATCTAACATATCATCTTATTTTTGAACCTGGAACACGCACACGAAGTTTGCAAACATACTTCTGACTCACCCTATATATGTAACTGTGGAAAATGTACATGTTCACAAATGTTTCATTTTATTTAACAAATACTTCAACAAATGACTTGAAGTCACATAATACCAACATTTTTGTTCTCAGAAATCGTAGCAACAATTAAATTAAAACAAAGAAATCAAATACATTAACACAGTACAAAAGTTATAGGGTAAATAAAACTTATTTATCTACACAAGTATAAATTACTGTAAGGATTCAATGTTCATAAGTGAATACTGGCTAACACCAACAACTGATGCCAATATTTTCTTGAACAACAGAAAGTTTCATAAAATACAATATATTTCATACTAGAGGTTGGGGTTTTGAAGCCTTTCCATTCTCTAAGACAGGATCATCAGAGTCTTCCAACACAAGCTGCGAAATGCTGGCCTCCAGATCCAAATCAGCATGATCATCTGACTCATGGCTGTCATTGTAACTGCTGCGATGAACGCGAGATTGTTCGGCTATCTCTGCAAGTTTCTCGTGGTCCTCCTCCCAGTCACCTTCTGTCGTAGAAACAGTGATGACAAATTAACATTTTCAACAAATGAGACTGATTTCTCTCATAGCTGGGATTTTATATTTTTCATGCCTAGCTGAAAAATCATCAATCATCCTTGCAGGTAAATCACTTTTGCAAATTAGGAATGTTATGGGTACAATAAGGAAATACTGATGTTTTAGTGACACTTCTCCTACATGCTGCTTCACCTGTTTTCTTTCTTAATAAAATGAGACTATTGTAAGGAATGCAATGTAGAATCTAGGAAAACACGTGAAACCAGGTGTCACAATGGAAACATCTAACCACAGATATTTAATAAAAAAGTTACATCTGCAGTTTTGACTACAGGTCTGACTCTTCTTAAGCAGGCCCCAGAACACTTTACAGATTTAGGCACTCGGTCCAAAAATTACAAGCAGCAAGGTTATAAACTGAAAAAGACTGGAATTAATCAGTAATTATAACATACAAGTGTTTTCACAGCAATTTCATGCTATAAGAAATATATCTTTGAATAGTTATTTTTAAATAAAATAAAAATAAAAGTCAATATGCTTTGATTTTGTGACAGTGTTCACTGTATTTATATAGAGCATTGTTCACAAGGTGTTTGGAAGATGTTGAAAATAACACACCAGAAAGTGGACCTCTGTATTGCAGCTGTGGATTGGCAGTGACTGATTTAAAATCTCTTGATATGCCTGAAAATTTCATACTTTTCTGATAATTAACAATGTATTTTGAACAGAAAGGCTGCCATTGTTGTCACTGGAAAAATCTGTAATTTCCATGATTGAATTGTAAGTCACACATTTTAATAGTTCATACATATAAAGATAAAGTGATCAATCACCCAGAATTCACCAAACCCACATTACTGTGTTATCATCTGCATCTAAAAATCAGTGGCAGCACAGTGCCAAGATAAGAATTTACATCCTGGAAAGAATGCATCAAGCTGCCCAAGGTTCTGTTCTTCATTTCTTTTAGACACCAAACATTTCACAGCAAAATTCCTATCTGCAGTTTGTTTCAGGGGAGCTGAGGGAAATATGTAATGCACAAAATGCTGAACACCACAGAAATGACCCTATGTAATAAAGGATCATCAAATAAAAACATCATAATACAGTTAAAATGGATACATTTCACAATCACACTACTTTCTCTATACTGTGTGAATGTACAACAATGAAGTAAAATCTCACAACCTACCAACAGCATCAGTGCCAAATGTTTCATCATTCAGTGCATCATATTCTTCTTCTTCCTCATCCAAGCCTTGGCCTGGTTCGTCATGAAGTTCATCCTCGAAAGAACCCTACAAACAGAAAAATACCACTGCAACTTTAAGCGACAATAGAATCACGATGAGTAGCTACCACAGGAAATGTACAGAAATCATTATGAATAATCACAAAATTCAAATAATTGCACCTATTCAAATCAGGGCATTATAAAATATAGACTTCCTCTAGGTTCAATACTTGGTCCTCTGCTATTTCTCACATATATCAATGATTTACCACCAGACATTAACTCTCAGTCTAAACCCATACATTTCGCAGATAATACTAAATTAAATTAAAATTAAATCCGTGGCGTAACAGCTCCAGAGAGCCAAAGCGGACTAGCTAACTGCTGGCCTCACGTTCACATGCCTAAGCAGAGGTGAACGATCATCAAACCAGATATAGGGTTACATGTGGTCAGCACGACGAACCCCCAGCCATTGCTAGTTTTCATTAAAATTAGTCTACTTTGCTTAATGCCATTTCATTATGTCACTTGAAATTATTTGGGGGGGGGGGGGGGGGGGGGAAATTAAACAGCAGCAAAAAAGTATTTTACATTCAAAAGAAAATCATCAGAATAATGTCAGATACTAAAAGGTGGCCCTCATGTAAGGAATTGTTTAAGAAATTTAATATTCTTCCACCAGCCAGCAAATTCTTGACCTCATCATCATATGTAGTGGACAATATCGAAAAATTTAAAAGAAACTCAGATATCCACAATATAAGTACAAAATACAGATACAACTTTCATGTGCCAAATACTAATATCAGTAAATATCAAAAAGAAATTAAGCTATTCAATAACCTTCCCCAATAACAAAAAGTCTCAATCACAAAACAAAGAAGTTTAAGCAAGCACAAAAAGAGTATCTTGTCTCACTCCTACTCCATAAAAGAATTTACCTCAACAAAAAACTCTCAAGTATTATAAATAACTGTAAGCAAGAGTGGTTACCTACAACCCGGTATGTTTTACTACCTTTTACTACTATTTATTATGATTCTTTTATATTGTATTACGTTATATTACGGTAATAACTCTTTAAATTTGTGAATTATTATATTTCCTATGTCAATATCCAAAATCATGATTTGAAAATTAATTTTACAGATATAAAACATCCAAGCACAACATTTAAAGGAAGAGACTTAAAAATCAAACAAATCAATATAAGCAAAGCAAGATGTGCAACAGTTTTTAAAACAGTTTTTAAAATTGATAGACCTGATGATGGTGTAATACACATCGAAACATGTCGTCAATATAAAATGTAACAAGATCTAGTATTTAATGAAAAAATGTTGTAATTTTAAGTAATTTTAACAACATTTTTAAGTTTGTGTATAGACGGTAAATAAATTATTGTATTAATAAACACAAACATGACGCAATTAAGATATAAAAAAAATGGTTATGCTTTCTTCTGTAATTATTTCTGTTAATACTGTAACTGACTGTAAATTACTGTCATAACTATGTAATTATATTTGTATTAGAAACATGTATTGTATTTGTGCTATGAAATGTTCTACATCCTTGGCTTAGGCCTATAAAGGATCTACAGAATATAAATAAATTACATTCTATTCTATTTTGAATGACTTGTTAATATTTAATTTGAAAGGTTCACTCTGTAGTAACCAAGACAAACCAGTAAGCAGAACAAATAATAAAATCAATGTGTTCAAATGATAATCCTCATTTTGGTATGCCAAATAAATAATACTGGATGGAACTCATGGTGCTATGGATGTTTATGTGCTAATGGGGATAGTGACCTTGACTTTGAATGATTTACGGACAACCACACCAAAATGTACCAGTCAGATAATGTAAATCAAATTCTCATATTCTACAAATATTTTACGACTTACATTTTAACAAAATGTTGTTAAAATTGAAAAAAATACAATATTTCAGACTAACTACATTTTTTAATTTGTAGTCACATTTCCTCTCTCCTCAGTGTCTTCTACTTTACTTAAATTCTCCGATTCTAATGGGTTAAAACAAATAACTGAGATTCTCATGGCATTAAGTAAGAATGTGACAGTCTTCTGGGTTATAGCACCATGTAGTCTGATAGAAGTTTACCAACATTTCTTCTACCAGGCTATATGGCACTATAAATGATGGAAACAGCTAGGAGCTGTGAAATTCTGGCAAACTTCTACCAGACTACATGGCACTACAACCCAGAAGACATTTTTAACACAAATAACTGTCTGTATTACGAGTGACATTTGTTTTCAAATCTAGTATCCTTGGCAAATCACTGAGACCTGTTACTTGACACATAAAGAAAGAACTATGAGCGCTTTTAGCTGATGTAAGATAAACTCCTTTTACCATTTCCCCAAGACTGTGTTACAAATCCTGTAACCTGAAAATGGTTTTCACTGGAAAAACCTCTCTCAAAGGATTATAAATATGGAGGAAGGCTTGAGTTGGCAACTGCAACACCACACTACCCACATGTATGTCACTAACACACTAGTAGTTTTAGAAGGCTCAAAAGGCCCAAAGATTTACACATGGAACTGCAACAGTTCAAATGCCTGAACTAGCTACAGTGGATATGCAAAACTTTTATTTGCCAAGTACAAAATAAAGAAAAACGCAGACCCAAAATATGAAATTGATTCATAAACCAAGACATTTAACTGACAATCTCCATCCAGCTGTTATCATCATGTACAGCACAGTCCCAATTATCCAACCTGCAGGTATCTGACACGCCATGACAGAATGCTCCATTTTATAAACAGTTAACTCAGCGTGTAGCAGAAAGGGAGTGAAGCTTTATTTTTGCAGTTCACACAATAATTAGGCGAAGACAAAGAACAACAACTGACTCATAAAGACAGCAGATCTTGTAAATAATATTGGTGATGATAATGAAGGACCAGAGAAAGCTGGCAGAATGAGTCATAGTGAGAGATTGAATTCTATTAAGACCAAACTTGCTTACATTGAACAACAAAGGGACACAACCACTCCAGAAATATTACTGTTCAGGTGCTGGCATGACCCTGCCGCGAAGAAAAGGAAGGAGGCTCAGAAATAAATACCAATTACTAATATCTTAAAAAAGAAAAACTATTTCATTTACAAATTTACATTATGTTAAACACTACTTTTGTTTGTGAGATTTTTTTTCCATTTCGTGCCATGCAGTATTTAATTTACATTCTAATAACATAGTAAACTGAGTTATACATTGGGCTGATATTTACCATCATCTTTGTCATTATTCTTCTGCACTAACCAACATTTTTAATTATTTTACCAACCTTCAGTCGTCTTGAGGTCAGATAATCAGGACTCTAGCATATTCAACATATAACCTTATACAGCACAGAGAACTACACCAACTACTAGATTTTATGGGGTTAAAATGCTGTTATAAAATAATAGCAATAAAAGAAGCAATTAATTCCTTAAAAAAATGTGAAATGTTAGCTACCAAAAACAAATTTCTGAAATGTTGTAGAGCAGAATTCTGATTATAATAGTACATGGGCTTCTGACTGCTCTATGGGCACAAAATAGCTTTCCCCTCTATATCCCAAAGTGATATAGTAATCATAAAATTATTGAAGGTTAAGTTAAACTTTTAAATATTTTGTAAAGTGTTCAATTAACTACAACTAAAGTATCAATCAAGATATAAATTAGTTTAAGCCAGCACTAACTCCTACTCCACAGAAGAATTTTATCTCAACCAAAAATTCGCAGCTATTATAAATACATGTAACCAATAATGGTTATGCTTTCTTATGTAATTATTTCGAGGTAATACTGTAGTTGACTGTAAACTACTGTCATAACTACGTAATTTATACGTATTAGAAACATGTAATTTATACAAGTATTAGAACATGTATTTGTGCTGACATGTTCTACGTGTTTGTCACAGGTCTATAAAGAACCTATGGCATGTAATATATTCTGTTCTAATTCTAAGGTACGAAGCGTGATTGTCCATTAATATACAAAAAGGTCTAATTTTCAAATACAATTATTTATAACTGTACGAGATTTCTCATAAACGGTGGAAAAAAGAAAACTTCAAACAAAACCATTGTTCGCATTTACATGCATCTTCGGTTTCAATTAAAAAAGTGACAGCAACAGCACAACATAAAAATAATATTTAAAATAAACCAAATGTTGTACTAACTGTTAATGAAGCATTGAATCCAAAAAACGTATCTGCCATTTGTCAATTATATCACAAAATGTCATGTCTCTTAACATCAACAGACATACATCAGCTACAAATCAGCTGTCATGGCGGATACCGTAGTTATGGTATGTAAAACTCACGCCAGATGTCGCCAAATTAGATAATGGCGAAATGGAATGTGTGTTTGAATAACTTAATATGTAATGCTTTTTTTTAACTAAAGTGATTCATGTAGCTTGGGTTGGTAATATTGTGATTGATGAATTATAAAGGCACTGGAAGAAGGGTTACGTGGCGTATGTAAAGGTACTATTCCAGCGTTTCCGTAGAGGAACTGAGGAAAACCACGAAAAACATCTGCCAGAACCGGAATTCGAAACGGCATGAAACGTGATCTCAAGACCAAAAAATTCTAGAAAAACAGAAAACATCTTTTATTCATGGGAGCCGACTTCTCAAACTTTCAGGGGGGGGGGAGCAGTCCGTGCCCTGTTAAATTATATACACTGGCATTTGCCCTACAACTGAGGAAACGCACAGAATGCCTCTCATGGAGCCCATTAGTGTTAGTCACTACATATTGCATTAACTTGGCCGTCTTTTTAGGGGGTTCCTTCACTGGCCTGTTGAGCATCAGTCCTTGTTTAACTGAGGGTGCATTCATGCAGCCCTTGGTTAACACAAGTGCCTTCAAGTTGCCGAACTAAGGGTTCCTACATCAAGTAACTTTGATTCGAAACTCTGTGAGTGGTAAGTGAAGAGTGGAATCCCAAAATTCTGGGACATTCGTAATCCATCATAGGATGGATGAGCAGCTTGCAAAGCAGCATACAACTTCTGATGAACAGGCTGCTTCTCCTCTTAAGAAGGGGGTGAATCACATCCTATACTTGAGCTGCCTTTTTTCCAACCTGGTTGATGTGCGTCACTCAGGAGCTGTGTATCAAGGGTGACCCAAAGATACTGTGTTGTTTCAACCCACTGTGTTGACTCTCCAAAGAACTCAACTGGCCTGGGCTTTTGGATGTCTCACAGTCCTAACAAACAGCACAGCGGCCCTCTTTG
The DNA here is from genome assembly GCF_977971745.1 of Zootermopsis nevadensis. Taxonomy (NCBI): domain Eukaryota; kingdom Metazoa; phylum Arthropoda; class Insecta; order Blattodea; family Termopsidae; genus Zootermopsis; species Zootermopsis nevadensis. Next base: position 18,245,573 of record NW_028259162.1, read on the forward strand.
AGATGCCAATGCCAATCCTCCAATCATGTAGCTAGTGCTCAAGTATACTAAGTCTCCAGGTAGCTGATGGAAAGTTGTCTGCAGGATGTCATTTACATACAGACTGAACATTACAGGGGAGGCATGTATACCCTGAGCTCCACCAGCCTGCTTATTGTGACAGATGTGTCTGACTTGAAGATATGAGGATAAGGTTTCCACCAGGTAAGATGGGAAATTTAGGATAATAAGCTTGAACAGGAGACTTTTGACCCATATGGTGTCAATGGCTTTAACCACATTCAGGAAAATTGCAATGGTTAACCCCTTCATCAAATTGCTGTTGACTCTATCAACAAGGCAGGTCAGCTGTAACATCAGTCTGTGACTGGGTAGAAACCCAACCTGCTCATCATGCAGCAGGCCTGTGATAACCTTTGGAGCAAGAAAGATTGATAAGAAAATTTTAACATATCTCAAATTTCCCTGCAGTAATATTGTGGGCAATCAGCTAGGTTTGGCATATTAATAACAAATAATGCACTCATACATATGAAATAATTGTTTGAAGCAAGACAGGTTTTAGATATTCACTTCCCAATGTTTATTACACTTCTGGACGTACATAAAGCATGTAGTTTTACAAAAGCTGAAGGGACAAATAAATGTATTTGAATTTATTTATAAAATAACTACAAACAAAAATCAAATTTAGTTTTTTTAGGAATAACTTAGCACTCTTGTCATTGCCAACATTTCAAACACAGTTTCAACTAAAGTGAAATGCACATTCTTGATCTTCCCTATGGCAGAAAATGAACCTTGGTCTAGTGCAAGATGATACAAATCTGAATAGAACTGCAACAAATAACAAGTAATGTTATATAATCATTTCTATACTGGTTTAATAAACTTTTAGACAATCTCACTGTAATGTGAAAAATGAAACATCAATTTTTGATGTCACATCTGAGTGTCCGTCTATCCATCCATCTACCTTAGCAGTGGTGTTACTGAATGAATCTTTAGGAAATCATTTCATGCAACACCATTCCTTTGGAACAGAAACCAGGGTGATGAGTAATGGTAAATGTCTACCAGACTACACAGTGCAACAACCCACAAGACAGCCACCTTCAGACTCACTGCCGTGAAAACCTCAAACCCTACAAAGTGGTTAGTTAAGTGATTAAAAGTTACAGACTCACAAGAACTACAGTCAGAGTTGCATATGGCCTCTGATTCTAACTCAAGTCCTATCTTTCTCATACATGCACGCGTAGAACTGATATAACTTATGCAGCCTACTCCAAATCATGACAAGACATTCTCTTATCTACACACAATGGAATGTATTGTGGTCTAGTAACTGCGCCACAAGTCAAGAGAATGATGCTGTTATCTTACCCTCATACTCTGCACACATTCTTCACTGAAGGACTGGCTCATTTCTGTGCACTCCACAATGCAGGCCTTCTGGGGAGTCACAAGCAGAAGTGAGTAGTCTTGCTGCAATACAAAATCTTGATTATTCAGCTATAATAATTAAAATGTGCCTGAATATGTCTCTGCAACCCATATTTTTAAGATATTTCCAGATGAACTAAGGTCAGAAATCCAGCACATATACAACAAGTTAGGAAACTATGCATTGTGTAACAATTTTGGTGCATTTGGTAGAGTCTTGCCTTAGACCTTTGCATATGGCACCAAAGATATCAATTCTCTTGGGTTGATAACCTTTGTGTTGTCAGGGTATCTGACACCTAATGATATCATCACAGGCTATTCTCCCACATGGTTGCACAGCTGGATGGGAATTTCCCAGATAACATAGGTAACTAACATAACCAAAGCGACAATGGTAAGCAGAGATTATACACATGTGGATTCCCTACCCAGTTATTTCTGGCATGGAAATGTATGCACTGTCCATTACTCAACAGAAAAGCTTTGACCTTGGTAGTATGGACCCATGTGGAAGGCCAGCCACGATGAATCTGTGGCTAGAAACTGATGTATTCCAGTCAAGTTCTGTATGCAAGTTAATTCAACTTAATTTTCTATGATTTTCAATTTCCTATTTATTTGTGGAAAAATAGAACACCTGAATTCTTTGCAAATGGGCAGCAGTCCTTTATTGGGTATAAATATTCTATTCAACAATTTGATTTGAAATACCTTCAGCAATAAGTAACAGTAAAATGATGGGATCAGCTAAATGGCAGAATAATAAGTTACAGTGGAACCACGGTTCCAGAGAATTTGACGAAAATACGTCTATACGGTAAGGAGTTTATATAGTGGCTTTATTCTAAATATTTCCTTTATACATGCTTTACAGTTGAGTAAATTTTGATTAAGACATTGCTTATTTAACCTGAATTAAGATGGGTCTGTGGTAGCTGAAATATGTTATAAAATTTGTATATTTTAGAGTATCAACATTTCGTGCTAACACCATATCTATACAAGATTTTGATCTAGTAGTACTACATTGAGGATTTGACATCAATATTAAGCCAAACGTTTCCTCCATAAATGTGACAAAGCTTTGATTTTCCTCCTTCTTTAATTCAATATTAAAATCTCCTGTCAATATTATCAGCATTGTATTAGGATTTTCTGTGGCCATAACTGAAAACATCTTTGTATAATTTCTCAAATGACTCAAAATAAATCTCTTACAATCATCAATAGGTGTGTGGTTACAAATATACAGGGTTACAATTTAAAAAATTTTCACCATTGACCATACACTCTGGAGTTCATTATTTAATACTTCTATTTTTTAACGTTTTCTGTACTGTCTCATATATTCTGCGTTATGGAGTCTTTTAGCTTCAATGTCATCCAGCTTGAACGTATTATGACGCAACAAACTAACGCAACAATAGATTTCTTAATAATTCTTATATAAGATAAGTACCTGTGATATTGTAAAACGTTTTTACCAGCACAAAATTATCTAGTCTACGACGCACTTCTTCTACAAGCGATTCGCAGCTCATTTCTCACCTGTCTTTTTTTCTCAAGAAACTCTCTCATCTGTAGTACCAAGTTACGTCTTCCAGCCAGTAGGTTCCAGCGACTCCATGAGAAACTGTGGCTTGTTGATAGTAATGCCATGCAATGGTACAGGTGATTCTCTGCAGCTCTGTGCTTGGGTGTTGCTCCATCTATGTAGCAGTATGCATCATGGAGTGGAAACAGGTCCACACCACCATTGCACATTAGCTAGTCACACCAGCAGAAATAATTATTATTCCATCATCTTATAGAATCTGTTCCATGTGTCAAAAGAGAGAAATATGTTTTCTGACATGCACCTACCAGTATTATTTCAGATCATATCTTCTTCTTTATTACACCATCTTACAGGAGGTTGGCGACATTATGAACAGGATCCTTCCATCCTTTTCTCGTACTGGGACCTGTTCATATGTGTTTTTTAGGCAGGTGATACAGAAGTGGTTTGCCAATGCCTTCTTCTGTGTGTATGGAGTATGGAGTAATTGTTGGGATGCCACTGAGAAACCGGGGAAGCCCCAGAGGAAAACGCCATGTTGCCTAGACCACGGCCTTGCCCAACACAAGTTATAAATACAGGCACCGCCGGGAATCAAACCCGGGACCCCAGGATTACAAGGCCAGGGTTCTAACCGCTAGACCACCGTGGCAGTCAAGATCATATCTAAATGATAGATATTATAAGAAACCAAACAGACTTCCAGAAGATCTGGATCTCATTCTTCTGAAAATTAAATTATGAGACTTGTATTCACACTGTATTTGTGAAGGACACAGACAGCCCAAAATACCAGTTGGTGGGGTGTACAGACAAAAGAAATTGAAGAATCACTCTTTTCAACTTAGAACTTAGCACCGAAAATATAGTTGAACATTAAAATCTAAGATCAAGTTTTCATGATCACAATACTTACATAAAACAATTCAATGTTTAGTGAAACTTGATATATATTTACCTTCCTCAGCTGGTAAGGACTGTAGTAGTTGCCAACAATATCTTGCTGTGCTTCAGTGGCACCATTCTGCAGCTGGTTCACACAAACCTTATCTCCCTAGTAATAAGTAGATGCAATAAATTATTAGGAGATTTAACAATCATTTAAAACCACAAACAAATTTATGTTCATATCCCTCTGAGCTGGTTCCTTGGGTACAGTGAAAGGCCAGATACTGAACCCATGACTGTCACTGACTGACTGGCCTTTTATAAACAGTTTTAGCCCAGGGGTTGAAATATGCCAAGTCATGAACTATGCTACTTACAGGTGAGCACAAGGAATTTACACTTGCTTGATATAAAAATAAATATTATTTTAAACACAAGTGGTTAATTCATGTTATCTGAACAAGTGACATATTGTCCAAAATGGTAATGAAATTAAGAATACAAGGAGTTCTGGGCAGAATTCATACAGACTGCTTTTCTGCTCTACAAGCTTATAATCCTACAAATCTAGGTAATTCAATTTTATAATCTAACAACAAAATGCAATTTAACCTATCAGTTAGCCTCCTCAGCTTGGGCATGTTTGATAATAGGATCAAAGAACGTATATGAACAGGTCCCAGTCCGAGAAAAGGATGGAAGGATCCTGTTCATATGGACCTGTCGTCAGACAGAACACTAATAATAATAATAAATAATTTTAAAGTATGTTATAGAGTGTTATTATTGTTTTATTTTTGGAAGGAACATTCGTGAGTGCAGACTCTTTTTATTTTAAATCTGTCAGACATAAGCTCAAAGTTTCACATCATTATCATGTAGGTAAATGTTGACTTAGAAACAGTATTTCATATAAAATCTATGGCAATGTTCACAATATATCTTCAAAGAAAATTTCATATCCCTAACTTCAATGGTCCATTAGTTTATGCTCTCACACTGAAAGCCAAATGAAAAAGTACACATGGCCATTATGTTCCTCTGTTACACTCTGCAAGAGAAACCTTAATGAATAAGGCACATTTTTTGTAAGGACTATTACCATACATCTTTTCAGGACCACATATGATGTGGCACTAGTTTCACTCCTACATCATGAGTCTGTGCATGCGCCCCATACTGTTATTACTGATTTTTGGAAGGCTAGGGTGATCTCCAGTGCCATAACAGTTGTACTAAATTTAATGAAAATCAGATCACTATTTCAAAATAACACACACACACACAGACAGCACAATGGTCTCATTCACCTGCTTCTTCTTTTGAGAAAGGAAAATAGGTGCATGCACATGATCCCAACTCACTGTATATGCCCATCTCATGGTTTGAGCCTGGCTACAATTTCACCTGGTCTGCAAGCAGATGAGGTATGATGGCAAAAAGCTCGAAGCATTTGGTTGTTTGTGGGCCAGCCAAACGATTGATTAATAATAATAATAACTTCAGAAAACTGCCATTTTAGGATCATCATATATCATTCAAAAGACACTGATGTAAAATATATAGTCATCCCTCACAATAAAACTATATAATACACTATATTTATTTTGTACAGTCTATACACAAACGTTTGAAGTTTATTGGTGTTGTAAAAATTATATAATATTAAAACATTAAATGTTATATAATTTTTACAACACCAATAAACTTCAAACGTTTGTGTATAGACTGTACAAAATAAATATATTTAATCAACACAAACATGACGCATATAAGATACAAATTATATAATACACGTAACATATTAAAAACAAAATGTACTTCAGAAATAGTTGCTGCACGATATACCTCAAGGACAAGGTTAGTTTCAGGTACACAGAAGTAAATACCCTACAAAATGGCGAATACAGGTAGCCCTGATGTGTTCCTGGACAAACCGGCGTAATCGGCATCGGCATAAATTGGAACGATTTTATAATGTAAATCAATGGGAAGTCAATGACATGCGTTCCCAGCACCCAAACATTGACGAATAATATAATGGTATTACATTTAAAGCTCTGAAATAACATAAATAAAATAAAATGAATTTAAAAATTATATTTACACACAATTTTAAATTCTGTCAACTTTATTAACATTCCTATAATATATTCAGAAAGGTACAGATTCAAATCTCAACCTGAAGACTGCCTATACTGACTGGGGTCATGGCTTTTCTCAGTCCCTTCGGGAAAATCCTGGACTAATTCAGAACTATATAGTCTGAGCTACTGACAGTGTCATAAAATAAACAAGAAATAAACACACACAACTTCATACATAATGAGCAATGGTGAACAGATTAGTTTTATTCAATAAAAGGTTAAATTAGATAATTACCTTTATGATGAACTCCACAATCATTACAGCTGCTGTAATGCTGAAAGAAACTGCTTCACCTTTCTGGTATGGCTTCAATTCCCAGGTCTGATAAGGCAGGTTAGCATAACGGTATGCAGCAAAACCAAGAGCACCAAAGCGCCCTGTTCGGAATGTCAGCACCTTAGAAAATCAAATAATTTACTGTTCATATTCAAAGCTTCTATTACTTTATTAGTTATCAATATTTATCTTAACTGAATATTAAAACTAAATATGACCAATATTTTTTATACAACACTATATAAATTAGAATGGAAACGATGAAAGACTTAGCTATGACAGAATAAACATATTAAATATAAACACATAAAAAAAGGATACTTAACAGAGGTAGGTGGACATGTGCTGCTGTTAAATCCTTTATGACAGAATTAACACTGGGAAAATGGCAAATCAACTACACTGTGTTAAACAGAGGCTACATATTTTGATAATATTTTCAATCAGTGTAATCATTATGATAATTTACAAAATGAATACTCACTAAGTGATTTTTTTTGAGGGCTCGATCTCTACTCAGATCAGTTTGTAAGCTTTTCTGTTCTCAGATGAAAGCTTTCATTTGTGCCTAATATAAAACTTGACAATGTAACGAACATTGGCACCAATTGTGGTCCAGAGACCATGTTAAGCTGTAGTTTCCTCTACTATCATTCTCATGATCACATTGTCACTGACAGTAACACAATGGCAGTTCCCACACCATAGATGTATCTACACCCTTGACTAGCTGAGCAGAGAACAGGAAGGCCCATAACTGGAGGTATTTTTTTTATAGAAGCATTATTACAGAAAGTTATTCATTTATGAAATCTGTTTTATTTCAAGTTTATTATATGAGATAAGTGAAATAAGCTGTTACAAGAGGAACACCTGTTTTTCTTCATTAAATTTAAGATCATGGAAATCCTCAGTGGACCAAAAGCCTGCGTCCTTATCCCAGCTGGCAACAATGGGTGGCTCAAACCATAAGACATTTCCTGGTAACCTGTGACAACATGCAAATTAGCTAGAATATAACCTCAAACTTTGCAAATAAAACCACTCTATTAATTTGGGGTTAAAAGTACATGTATGGCAAATACAGTAACTTATCTTCCATCTTACAGCTAGATAATAATTATGACAGGCAATTCACAATATTAACAAGCTAGGAAATTTATGCACAGCATAACATGGCAGGACATTGTACAATTTGTGAATTCTGTTCTATAAGTAGCATGAGTGATTATGAGACTATTTATTCCACAAAAGCATGATCTTTGACATTTGTGAATGGTACCAGTAATGCGAGAGACGCTTGCTTAACTGAGTGCTGATATCATAATTAATGAGGGAAATCTCTTTGATGAGGATAATATAATCCATGGCCAACAAATGACACTAAGGTGAATTCATATGACCAACAAATTGCCTGTAACACACAGAATGTTCATCAGCTGCTGATGACCCAGTGCACAAATTTTCATTAACCAGAGGAATCGCTTGCATCACTACCCTGTATTCTAATTTAAATGTCTGTCAATTGTATTTAAATGACTGCTTGTCACAATCACAGCTGTTGGACTAAGAGTATGATGCAAGGGAAACAACTGTGCAATTTTGGAAATAACTATACATAATTAGACCCCTTGCAGGCTCACATTTGTTATTCTTTGTTTTTATACATGGACATGATATAATTTTTCCCTCAAAGTTAACGCCACATGTAGACAAAATTAATGGGGATTATCACCATGGAACACTCCAGCATTTGGTTTATGCTGTTAATTTGTTGTGAAGGCAAGCAAAAAACAAACATTCTTGCTCTCTTCCATTATTTGTGACTACTGTTTAGGAAATAGCATTGTCTTGCACACACCTTTGAGTGCATCATGGCTAATACTCAAAATCCAATTATCTTTTATGGAACATGCTAAAGAAAACCAAAAATTATTTGTCAGTAACCACTCTCATCTCCAGCTTATTCTTTATGAGATCAGAAATACAAAACAGTGTGGAACAAATTTACTACTTTTCAAGAGTTATATTTTTCTGACTCTAAGTAATGCTTCATCTCAAAATGACTTACTATACTTAGATATATGAATGGATTATTCCTTACCAATTATTCAGTATTTTAATGGAACAACAGTCATTCTCCTAAATGAATCAATTACATTCTTCTCATGTTTTTAGTTATTCTGTATGTGCCAATCTATCATAAATTTGTCCATCAAACTCACTCAATACTGATCAGTGCAAGTTTCTCAAGCTCCTGTTCCTGTTTTTTAAGCTCAGCCTCTATCTCTTCTGGAAGTCTGCGCTGTCCTGGCTCTGGAGGCGGAGGTGGTACATACTTTTCATGAAACTTAACCGGACTCAGCTCTGCTGGAACCTGAACTGATGAAAAATAGTGGCATGCAAGACTTTAAATGTAAAGTAGAATTTTGTACCATGGGAGAGGGCCAGTGGGAAGACCTAAAGGTAGATGGCTGGATGCAGTGACGACTGACTCCAGAAATCTCCTTGGAACAGCAGCTTGGAGAAGGATAGCGTTGGGTAGAGAGGATTGGAGGAAGAAGATAGAGGAGGCTAGGGCTCGATTTTGGGCTGTTACGCCATAGTAGTAGTAGTAGTAGTAGAATTTTGTACCACATTTGGCATATGTGAAAAGTTTAGATGATTGGATGCAGTGGGTCTGTCATGGATGGGCGGCTCAAGTCACAGCATTCAGGCTCCGAGGGTCTCAACGAGTAAATGCAACAATGACTCATAATTCTAAAAGTAATATAGCCATTAGCACAACACTGGGTAGTGAGACTATGTGTCTTGTCAACATGGATTTGCAATCTTAATGGATGATACTAATAACGTGATTGGCTCACTTATCACTGAATTAATTAACCAATATTTTCTTTAAGTTGCTGTTCTTCTAGCTGTAACTACAACTTGGTTCATACTCAATATGCACACTCACTTATTGCTATTTTCCTATACCCTAAACTGCCAGTTAACAATTTACAGCATACTGAAATTCTCTCTATCACTGCATCTCAACTAACCATTTTTAACTATATTAACAACTAACAAAGTGACCATTCTTTGCCCAAGTTTTTCTTAAAATAAACTATACTTGAGTAATTAAATCCCTTACTTATGACAATATTACAAGCACACATTCTTGCTGGCCAATTATTCTATAATTTAGTACTGCAGTCACATAATATTCAATCAATACATCTAATGTGTCAAATCATAATCAGGATAACTGCAATAAATCACAGAATGAAAAGTGATGTCTGTATTTCTTTACTACTATTCCATAATTACCCATTTTAATATTATAATTTCATCTGTGAGCCTTAGAAAAGTCTTACAAAATATTGCTTTAAAAGTTGTAGATCTATCAATGGACATTTCATATTGATAGTTCTAATAAAATTAGGGTACATAATTTGAAAAATTAAGTACAGGTTTTGCATCTCTAAATAAGTAGATAGCTAATGATGATAGGATACAACAAACTGTAATCTTGCTACTTGACTAGGCTGGAGATAAGATTAAAGATAGACACAAAGGCAGCATTATTCTGGAGATAATCAGTGATATGAGACTCTCTAGATCACATCTCTTGAGTGGAACAAACATGAAAATGTTAATCTGTAGTTCAGTGTCACAGTTTAAGCTGAAGTTAATATTGGAAAGAGAGTAATAAATTTTGCAAAACACAACCATATCACTGGCATTTCTACAAGGAATAGTTTCTTCGTACATAGCGAGTGTAGTGCATGTGTAAGAGAGTTTAATTTTTAAGTTCTCCAAGACAGTGACATTGTAAAAGTAGATTATTGTTTCATATATTTGAATACACCACCACCTTCAGCACCAATTTAACCTGAGTACAGAGGACTGAACAGTAAGTAGATACTGTTTCTTGTTTATTGAATGATGTTTTATCAACAGAATAGGTTACATAATACTGAAAGAGAGGATCACTGTTAACAACGGGTTGAGAAGATTGTAAAATAAATGGCTGAAATTATGAAAGAGGAAGGATTCTGAATGAATGTGATAGATACAAAGAAATATTCTCTCTGATCATTTGTTTGGAGGTACTGAGAAAATTCCTTTATCCTCCATCTGGACAACTAGATTTTTGATGCAAAATTGTTTCTGATTTGCCTGCTTAGTAGTACAGTATGTGTGTTACCTGAAGAGATTATACAACAAGAGAGAGGAAATAAGAGAATATATTTTACTGTGGACACGTGTGGGAGGAAGTAATGGGAGATGGAGAAAACTGCACATTGGAGCTTCATAATTTGTATTCCTCTTAATATATTATCACTGTTATCAAATATTAAGGAAGATTAGGTGTGTGAATTATTAGCATGTATGGGAGAGATGAGAAATGCATACTAATTTTGATCCAAAAATCCAAAGGGATGAGACCACTTGGAAGACAAGGCATAGGTGGGACAACAGTACTAAGCTAATGCACCTTGATAAGCGTGCACTACATATTTTCACAATCTTCTTTGATTCTTTAATTATTTCTTTATGTGTTATCAACTGCAAGATTGTGGAGCATTAGGTCAAAATGAGTGAATTATGTGATGGGAAGAGCTATAGTGGCATACCTTAAAGTAAATTGGTGCAGACGACTGAAAAAGAAATCATGAAAACTACTGTTAAAATAATTGGGATTTAGATAATATACATCCTGAATTTGTCAGCTCTATAAATGAATTTAAATATATTGTTTGGTTCACAAAACAATTTTGTGTCGATTACAAAAATAATAAATAACAAATGTCAATACTTAAAATACTATTCTTGTTTCCAGGCTATTTTTCAGTTAATATAAAGGACCTTTAAGTTACTAGTTAATGTCTGAACTGTCAGAGACAAAACAAAGATGAGTGGAAATGAGGACTGTAATGTGCAGCCTGTGTCAACAAAAATATAAACAATGAAGATAAGGGGAAAAGAAAAAAAGGACTGGTAAAGTATAAGGACCATTTGAAAATTATTTGAAAAACTGCAGCAATGCAGGCTCCATACTGGCATGAGCAGAAAACAGTTTTTGTGTGGCAGACTAAATAGTGCTTCACGTGTCAGCTTGTTTTCACAAATGAATAATCACTGTCTAAGTGTCATACAGTTGTATAAAGCATGAGATGTCATGTAAAACTGCAATGAGAAACACGTTCAGTACTGGACAAGAAGGGCTGCCCTACCATTACCAATGACAAGATAGGTGCATGCTTTACCAACTCTCTCTGTCATTTTGAAAGGTATTCGCCCGTCTTATCACAGAGCAGCATGACAGATCTTCTTGTCCATAGCCCTTTAGAAATCCTTTGCGGCAGTGATGTGCAGTTCACCCTCACCCAACCTGGATTTTGATGAAAAAATATTGTTCATACTTACTGAACATATTATTAGGGCAACTTCAGGTAATTTACTAATGTGAGAATGTTTATTGGCTCATGAGAGTCAAATAAGTGGTTCTTGTGAACACAGTAATTAACCTTCTGGTTCTATAAAAAACAATATATTTTTCTTGACTAGGTAAAAGACTGATAGCTTCTCAACAAGGACTCCACACCATGATATTTTCAGTACCTCTTTTTCTTTCTTTTTTAGATATGACAAGTTATATCCAAAAGTAACTTGCTCAAGTAATCTTTTATATATAACCTGATTAAATATAAACATGAGCAAAAACAATAAAATTCTTTATAAAAATATATGTTTTTCAGACTGTGCTGCTATGTCAATGCTGCCATTGTTCGTGCTTCTATTCCTGCTACATTTTCTGTTACATGGTGCTAATGCAAAGTGTGCCATAGGGGATGCAGATGAGAATGCAAAGTGGATAAATTCTAATGGACGTCTCAAAATACATGACAATGACAACACTCCAGATACTGATGGTGATGACTACTTCCTCATTCAAGCATCCTGTCCTGAAAATCTTGATTATGATGACATGGATGAAGTCTGTAACTGCACTTTCACAAACAGTAAGTTACAAATATCAGTTGTTCAAATAATTTGTGTTAGCATGATACTGATGTATTGCTTCCTCACTTGGTTATTTAAGTAATAAAACAAAGTGCTAGAAAGAATAAAAGTGCCTATGAGACATGAAGCAATAGAAAAAAGAAAATTATTATGCAAAAAATGTATTACCTGTACAATTCATCTGACTGTATTAATTATCAGCTACACACAAAATGTATCTGACATTCTTCTCTCAAGGTTCAAGAATTACTGGAGATAATAAAAGTAAATTTTTACATAATAAATCAACTACTGATCACATTTCCTACATTTGTCAGATCCTGCAGAAAAGAATGGCAGTATGATGGGAATCTTTAGACTCAAGGATAGCCTAAGATTCAGCCATGTATAAAAGTACATGGTAATTCTAAATTCCTATAAACTAGCATGATGGTGTCCAACTGACATGTTGGAACTTTCCTTGCTTCCAACAGGTGGTACCACCTGTGTGTCACAAGGACTCAGTCACTGATGGTAATGTCATAAATCCTATCCAGTGCCAGCAACATGATATTTTCCCAGGCATAATTAAACTTTATTTAGCACATAAATCATATTCATAGGTGCAAGAAGCATTTCAAAGGAGGTATCCTCATGCTCTTATCCCTCAATAGATAATGATTTCATGACTGGTTGACCATTTTTGAGAGAATGAAAATGTAAATTACAAGAAACTGAATGGACGGCTGTCTGTGGAAAAGTCAAGAAAAATTGGACATTGTCTCCAAGTCTCCTAGGAAATGTCTTAGAATGCTTTCATTATAAGCACTCTGTGCACGCTGTCTCACATCATCTAATGCTTCACTCAAGTTTCAAAACAAGTACCTCTCAATACAAATCAAACGAATGCATCAAACTGCTTGTAATTTATTTCTACAGCTCAGCAACCAGTTCTATGCACTCAGAATTACCGTTGTAGACTGAACATTACTTTAAACATCTGTTCCTCATAGCATAGCACAATGGAGCCAGTATATCACAGTCAGTGTAGTGACCAGCTACAGGCTGGACGACTGTGGTTCGATCCCTGACAGAGGCAGAGGATTTTTTTTTAGCCTTTGTGTCTAGACCAGCTCTAGGGCCCACCCAGCCTTCTATCAAATGGGTATTGGGGTCCTTTCCTGAGGGTAAAACACAGCCGGGACGTGAAGCTGACCACTCAACCCTATCTAGTGTCAAGGTCAAGAATGAGTTGGAGCTATACCTCCTCTCCCCACAAAAGACCTACATGGCACGTAGCAGGGCTGCTTTATTTTTAATTTCAGCATAGCACAACACAATAATATAAGAAGAGAGGCTGTTTTAACACTAGAATCTCATCTAAAATTTAAATACATAGAATAAACTGGGATATCAGCACAACACACTAATATATTACATGAAAATGGTATAGAATACTAAGTAGAAGTAGATTTGACTTAATTCTAAATGTACTTGAATATGATAGTCATCAACTGTATTTCTTTGCAATTTTTAAACATTCTTTTTCATAATACAAGTTAATAATCTGTGTAAAACTTTCTATTCTAGGCACTGGTTTCATATTCTCATGCAATGGGGAGTACATGGACGATCTACCAAACTTAGGTAGCGAAGTCCCTGTGGATAGATTGAGGTTGTATGCAGTACGGAATGCAAGAAATGTGCACCAAATCAAGTCATATCAGTTCTCAGGATACAGAACAAAGGAGATCAGAATTGAATATATGGAAGCACTCCACCTGGAAGACAGGGCATTTGAAGGGGTTCTAGACCTAGAAACACTGAAGCTCACACACAATAATTTTGGGAAAATAGGGCAGCCTGAGCTCATCTTTGCTGGGCTGGTCAACCTTACAACACTTGATCTGTCATACAATCAACTTACTGGCTGGAAATCTCGAGGTACCCTTTATGATAATTTGTTAGAACTATTCAAGATGAACTTAACAACAGTACAAACTCTCAAGCATGCACAGGACCTTTCGGTTCAGAATCTATTTTCTCTCCATCCTCTTTTCAAGAGATAATAATTCAAATATCAAAAAAGTAACATTATTTGCCAAATACTGTATACAAGATTTCTGTCTTCTGGGTTGTTGCGTTGTGTAGTATGGTAGATGTTTACCAGCGTTTCAGAGGTCATACTGCCTCTGTCATCAGGGCGATGAGTATGAAGATTTCTGTCTTCTGGGTTGTTGCGCTGTGTAGTCTGTGTAGTCCCTGATGACGGAGGCAGTATGACCTCTGAAACGTTGGTTAACATCGACCAGACTACACAGCGCAACAACCCAGAAGACGGAAATCTTCATACTCACCACTGTGAGAACCTCAAGTCTTACACTGTATACAAGTGTGAATCTTCTGCACCTTCATTTTTAGAAACAAACAAACACTAAATGTCTCTGAGTGCTGAGGAAAATATTTAGAAACAAGATAGACAAACAGCACAACCTTGACATTTACGGGGGTTATGTTTTTGAAAATCCCCATAAACTGCAAAACTGCAATTCACAAATTTCAGACTATGAAAATAGCGGGGTCAGGGAAACCAAAATATTATACTTAATATGTCTAATTAATGATTAATAAACATGTAAATATTAGTGTTGGTGTTTATTGGGATGATGTTGACATTCCTGGCTGAAATTTGTTAGGGTTCTTAACACAAAAGGCAACAAACAGTTCTAAAAATTTTAAAATGTTCAAAGTACATTCAGTGTCGCACAATATCTATATAGCTAATGAGACAGGTGGGGCAGATGTGGGCTGTGTGCTTGCACAAGAGTGACTGCAAAAGAGCAAGGGATCTGTGCCATGATGCAGAAATATTACAATTCTTTTCTGCAAATAAGCAAAACTACAACATGCAAACCCATAAACAAGGAGGAGCTGATGTAATATGAGAATATAGAAAAATATGTAATTAGAAGCTTTACAGTCACTGTAATTGTCACCTAGTATTTTTAGCACAACTGAATAAAAGATGATGAGTGGAACACATCGCATACACAGGATAAACAAGAAATTCGTAAAACATTTTGGATAGAATGGCAGATGGGAAGAGATCACTTGGAAAACCCAGGCATTATATAAAATACGAAAATTAATTTCAGGCAAACAGATTGCAATAAGAGTGATGAACATTCAGATTAAATAAAATCAGGTAATATTTTAATTGTTTGACTGTTACTTGCTCAAGCAGGTCCTGTACCATAGAATTAACTTATTTACGTTGCCTGTTTGTAAATTCTTTCTGATTTAATAAAAAGTTCTCACATGTTAATGATCTAGAAAAAAGTATTTTTCATGCATTATGTATTTCTGGCATGTTTCTGTGCATCAACTCTTTATTTTAAAATAAGGTGCAAATGAAAACACAGTTCAAAGACACAGACTCGTGCTGAAAGGGGAGGCAACATGATATGCAGAACTGTAATCATATCCATGTGATTTTAGTATGCGTACATAGACATAGCAGGAATTCATATTGCATACCAAAAGAGAGGTTTAATTTTTTATATTTGTTAATGTCAAAATATGATTGAAAATTCATGATTGAGGAGTTAGTGTAAGATTTCAGGTTTTCTTGGTGGTGAAGACGTTAGTGTTGTTCTTCTGGGTTGTGATGCTGTGTGGATTTGTAGGTAGATACCAACATTTCTCCAAAATATTGGTATCTAACCTACAAGTCTGCATGGCATTACAACCCACAATAACATCAAAGAGTAAGTATATCTTTGAAGGTACAGACTGAATGGAACTTTTACTGGACATGATATAATGGCAAGATTTCGAAAACATAGTCTTTTCTTATCTACCTAAACAACTTTATAGAATGTTCCTATACTTTGGAGTTGGTTTGTTAGTATATCTTCATCGTCATCATTGGCTGTAACAAAGTATTCAAAAGTTACATATATTTTACATTCACTTCATTTTCACTGTCCTGTTTTCTTTTAGGAAAATCTCCGAGCGATACGCCAGTGCTGCCGAAACTTACAACCCTGGATCTGAGCGGAAATCCTCTTGAGTATCTACATAATGATACATTTGAATGGCTAAGAGGATCACAACTTCAGCATCTAAATCTGCGCAAATGCAACATAAAGTCTGTTGAAACAGGTACTGATTTTTCTGTTTTCACATGGGAAGAAACTTAAAATGTACTGAATCACTTACATGTACCACAATTTGCTGTCACACAGAAAATTTTTCACAGCAAATGAAATGCCTTGTTCTGCTACATAAATATTTTTCCCTCTTGCATCAAATTTATATACGATATAGGCAACCCTCGATTTACGCCGGGGATGCGTTCCTGGACGAACCGGCGTAAATTGAAACTCTTTTATAATGTACATGAATGGGAAGTCAATGACACCCGTTCTCAGCACCCAAACATTGACGAGTAATATAATGGCATTACATTTAAAGCTTTGAAATAACGTAAATAAAATAAAGGGAATATAAAAAATATATTTTATACACTTACAATCGGCAATTCGTTGGTCCCCGCGATTCTTTCATGTGATTGTTGTGTACAGTCATCTCTGCTGTTATGCGATAGTTGCATTCATGTAAGACGCCGACCTATAGAAAATCGCGTAGTAAAAATAAACCCGATACCTCCACAGAGATTAAATTAGTCCTTTGAAAGTTTAAAGCGTCAGGAATGAAATTGCATAAGAGCAAACTCGCATATGCAAAAGTTTGCATTTCACAAACAACTTTTATCGATTCATCGATCTCATTGGAGCAAATTCGCGTTAACGAAATATACGTAATTGCAGAGATGACTGTATTTATAATTTTTATTCAAAAACAGCGATGTAATAATTACGATTTAGTATAAGGATCAGTACGAGATACATTGTAAAACGTTATAAATAATAGTAAAAATTTTTTTTTCACTTTTTGACTTCCTGGTTTCAAAATCGGCGTTATTCTGAATCGGCGCAAATCGAGGGTTACCTGTATTCTATTTACACAGTAATGAATTCCTAAGAAACAAGTAAATCAAGAGATAATCCTCCATTAGTGTGTTGAAATTCCAGTTGACAAAAAACTACATGTAGGCAATTACATGTTCAAAACGTCTTTTCAGTAACAAGACTGGAAAGGTGTAATCTGAACTGGTGCAACCTAAAACAAGCTTACTTAGGTTTTAAGGAAAAGAATCCTGAGATGTTGTTAAAGTTTGCAAAATTATGGCCCAAAAAGGTGTGTGTTGACTGAAGCACATATGCATCCAGTCAGACATTTTGTGGGTTCCAGCTTCAAAAGTGCCTAAGAAAGCGGATCTAGAAACTATAACAGTTCATGAATAAGTTATCAGTGAAAAGGAATCTTGTTGCACCACTGATAAAACAGAAACCAGGCTTTTGAGACTCTAAACAGCTACTCTTACAGGTAATATTTATTACATGAGCAAAAAATTAATTTTAATATTTTAATGAATAAGCCTGACAGGTTTCTTTCTGTTTATTATTAATGTAGTATTACCTACGTAGCTTACTGCAATCTTTAATGTAAGTGACCAACAACGTGTGTAAAAAATGTAATTATAAAAAATTAAAACTCATCAATCCACTGATGTCCAAGCATAAGATTTTCCAAAAATGAACTCAAAGAATCACAAAAACTTAATTATACATGGTTATAATTTTTTTCATAAATGAGGGTAAAATGTTAAAGGTCACGGCCAAAATATTGTCTTATCAAGTAAAAGCCCTGCTTAAGAGTTTTTAACTGGAACAAAAATTAGCTTCGTTTTAATTCGGACCAGAGCCGTAAGTATTTTAGTGAATCAGAATGTGGGAAGATTTAAGAACTCAAAACTTCAAAACACAATAACTTTGAAATTAACTGAGAGAGGACAGAAAAACTGCATGCTTAACACTCAATCATCAGACTCCATAAGTTTACAAAATCTCACTGAAATCCAAAATGGTCACGTCAACTTTTGTGTTGATTTGACGTGGAATGACTCTGGTGTGAAAATCCATATTCTCAATATTCACGATCTTTCACTATGAACTGATTCCCTCCTAGAATTTCTGTTTTTCCATACACAGAGCAGTGAATATGTTAGTCTTATTGATTTGGAGTTCTTCTTGATTCCAACACGTTTAATGTTTATAGGGACACTGGATCCAGTTCAATCAACAATACGTACCATCGATATTGGAAATTCAATGATTCCACGTTCACTGATCCTGAATCTAATACTTGCATTGGCTTCTAAATCTGCACTACAAGGAATGGCATTGTCCAAAATTGGCCTCACATATATACCATACAATGTTCTAAAGATGACCAGCGGAACACTTCAATATTTGTCTCTGCATGGCAATACATTTCGAAATCTTAGGTAAGCATATTCACGTAGCGTGAGAAATAGCAATAAGGCTCAAGACAAATTCAACCTGTGAAGCACGTGCCACATTTTAATGCCTATCCAGGAACAACTTGGAATACATAAGCCACCAATCACATACAGTTGTAACCTTGAAAAACTGTTTTACACATGAAGATTTCTGCCATTTTTGCCGGTAGTCACACTGGTCAGTAAATTTCTTCTAAGATGCAATGCAGATGCGTGTTCTGTTAGCTTATAACATGAAAAGGGTTTATGCCAAATCCAACAGCGACTACTTGTCTTAAATTATCATGCAATATTTTAGCTTTTATATTTAACTAGAATGATTATACAGAGTGATTCTATATTAGACATACAAATTAAGTGGCAATTTATGCACATAAAAAGAACTATGTAAGTTCATATACAAGGGGCAGTCAAAAAGTTCCTGGAATTGTGGTATAGCACTGAAATGGTACGACACATGGCAACGCTTACCTAATCACGTTCAAAGTAGGACCCTTGCGCACACACACTTGCTTCGATTTGATGTCCTCCATGGTTGCGAAATGCGTCCCCTTGAGGCCCATTTTCAGAGTACAGAACAGCCAGAAGTCACTCGGAGCGAGATCCAGAGAGTATGGTGGTTGGGTGATGACGGGAATGCTTTTCTCGGCGAAGAATTGCTGCACAACCAGCGAGGTGTCAAATGTGACGGCCAAACTCCGGAAGATTCCAAACGAAGCCTTCCGCCAGTGCTTCCAACATTGGCAGGATCGATGGAGCAAGTGTGTGTGCGCGTAAGGGTCCTACTTTGAAGGTGATTAGGTAAGTGTTGCCATATGTCCTACCATTACAGTGCTATACCACAATTCCGGGAACTTTTTGACTGCCCTACGTAAATATGGGTCTGCAAATCCTTAGTTTTTCAAGTTAGGGACCTTCTTTTATGTTGCAATTTGATGAACAAAGCACCTGGTAACATCATAAAATTTCCTATTGCACAGTGCTGGCATTATTGTTGAAGCTTTGTACCAAAACAGAGCATTAAATGTGGAGCAGTTGGCACTAGTCACAGTCACCCTCTAATATAACCTAACTTCTACACACAGCAGTCAGAATAGCATTGCTTCTGTTTACTTTCAATGGACTTCATCCACACATCTGACAGGCCTCACCCTTTGTTGGCCATCCATCATACACAGATGGGAAGGTAGCGTAGTTGGATAGTGACTGAAAGCTTATGCTCTGCATATGATATGTCTATAATAACAATAGTCTCTTCATTGAAATACAGCGAATGTGGAAAGTAAAAGGAAAAGTAATCCCAATAATTATAGGAGCAGCTGGAACTGTTTCCAAGTTACTCAGAAAATATTTGGCCAACATTCCAGGCAAACACTACATTTGGGAACTTCAGAAAACCGCCATTCTAGGATCATCATATATCATTCGAAAGACGCTGATGTAAAATATATAGTATATATAGTCATGCTTCACAATAAATCTATATAATAAATGTAATGTGTATTAAAAACAAAATATATTTCAAAAATAGCTGCTGCACTATGTACCTCAGGGTCATAATTTGTCTCACGTAAATAGAAGTAAATACCCTGTAAAATGGTAAATAGATGGAATAATGAAAATAATAATCACCATCGTGTGGCGAGCAATTCGACGTACAGTCATGCAGTGTGTGTACGGCTACTACTTATGCTCACCAAGCACTTTGTCGATCTAATTATAGCATGTAAAAAGGGCTTG
The DNA here is from genome assembly GCF_977971745.1 of Zootermopsis nevadensis. Taxonomy (NCBI): domain Eukaryota; kingdom Metazoa; phylum Arthropoda; class Insecta; order Blattodea; family Termopsidae; genus Zootermopsis; species Zootermopsis nevadensis. The sequence goes on from NW_028259162.1 coordinate 18,266,050, forward strand.
AAAACTAAGGATTTGTGGACCCATGTCTATATAAACTTATATCATTGTTTTTTTGGGTATATAACTTATCACTAAAGTTTGTACATCTGATACAGATCACCTGCATATACACAGATGTTAGTAAAATTGAGCCATGGTAAAACTAGCTGTGCAATACATTCCTAAATGTAATACGAACAATATCTATTTCAGCAAGGACCACCTGAAAAGAAGTAAGAAGCTGCTGCAACAACAAGCAATGCAGAAGAATTCTACACTGTCAGTTTATGACAGCATGCTGTTACAAACCCCAAACAGAGTGTTTCCTTCCATGCTTAAACTTGAGGAACTTGACCTCAGCAAGTGCAGTATCTATTACATAGAAAGAGAAATATTCACAAAAATGCCATATCTGAAATCTCTGCTTCTGTCTCAAAATCAGCTCATCAGTTTCAGCATACTGAATTTGCCGTCTTTCTCCCACCTACTCTATTTGGATTTAAGCAATAATCCATTGTATTTGAACAGCCTAAACTTCACTCATTTCCCAGTCCTTACAACCTTAGACCTTTCGTATACCAATGGGAAAAAGATTTTTAAGAATGCATTTCAAACTTCAAGAATAAGTATAGAGAAACTTTCAATGTGCTACAGCAAACTAAGTTATATTGAAGATGACACGTTTATAAATTTTAATACTTTGAAAGTTTTAGATTTGAGTGGGAATATCAACCTAGGTCAACATTTGTCTGCTGGTACATTCAATGGGTTGGTATCTTTGGAAGAACTTCACTTAGCAGAGTGCACATTGAAGGTTCTGTCTAAAATATCTTTAGAGCATAACACAACAATTGAAATAGATCTATTACAGAGCCTTACATCACTTAAAAGAATCAATCTTGCTAAGAATGACATCACAAACATTACCAGTAATATAGTAGAGACTCTAACAGAGCTGGACAGTTTGGACTTAAGTAATAACTACATTAGATCATGGAATGAACCAGTTTTCAAAAACACAAAATTGAGGAATCTTAATGTTGCACATAACCATTTCAATTACATCACAGATGCAATGTTAAAAGATTTTAGATCCTTAAAGGTTCTAATTGTATCATCTAACCCATTCGTGTGTGACTGCAACTGTCTGAAGTTCTTGGAAATAACTGAGAATATCACAGCGAATTCTGAAAGTAATCAGCATAAACCACCAGACATTCAAACCAAGAGCAGATTCAAAGTTGCATACCCTGCCAGGGACACCTCAAATTATTTTATTTCAGACTGGGATGATAATGACGCTTATATATGTCTAAATAAAACTGATTCAGATCAGGTGAACTACATTCCCTTTCAAAATGCATCATGTGACAAAGCAAAGGTTCAGCCACAGACTCCAGCATATGGTGATGATGATGATGACGACACTGATGCAAATGAAGTGAAGAACTACGAACAAGCAGCAATAACAGCCGTGGCCGCAGTCCTTATTGTCACTATAGTTGTTGGTATCACATATTGGAAGTGGTGGTACATCCGATATTTTGCTATTCTCGTAAAAAATGCCACTGTTCTGAGCTTCATGGCACACGAGGAAGATGCTTCTACTGACCACATTTTTAATTATGACATCTTTACGTCATATAGTGATCACAATCGGGAGTGGGTCCTCAACAGTTTGCTGCCAAATCTTGAATCCAAATCTAAAGTGAAGGTCTGTCTCCATGAACGTGATTTCCAAGTGGGAATTAGCATACTGGAAAATATTATCTCAAGTATAGATCGAAGCAGGTGCATCTTGCTGGTTATCTCACAACCATTTCTACGAAGCCAGTGGTGCCAGTTTGAATTACACCTTGCTCAGCACAGACTCCTCGAAACAAGAAGGGAAGAGCTCATTTTGCTCTTCCTTGAGGAAATTCCAAGAACAAAAAGACCAAAAACCTTAGAATACCTCATGAAAACTAAGACATACATATTGTGGCCAAAAGAAGATGATGTAGAAGGCCAAAAGCTATTCTGGAAAAGATTGCATCGAGCCATTCTTCGATGTACAGCGGAGAAGGAAAAGAAACATAGTTCCACAGTTTAATTGTTAGAATACTACAAAATGGAAAAGGAAAACCTTATAGTGTACAGTGACATACATACACTGAATAATTATGAGGAGAATGTGTACTTATCCCACAGCAAGTAACATAATATAATGAAAGACAAACCTCAACACATCATGTCCAGATCCATGCATCTTCCTCTAAATTTTAGAAGACAAGACCTGGATTACAATACATGACTTCACATAATTAGGTCAACTTGGCACCTGGTGGTCTCAGGGTAGGACAATGAATTCCCATTCAGAAGATTTTGAGTGCGATCCCTGGCCAAATCAGTGTGTGGATTTTTATGCTCACAGAGTGAAGCCTTCACTTCTATGAAAGACAAAATTTTGGAATAGGAGTACACCAGGTCTGCACCATGGTTTGGATGCCACATTAAATTGTAGGTCCCCTCTGGCAACCATTATATTCATAAGCACACTGTTACTGGGATAAAGAAATCTACCCTATTGGTGCCCGTCACCTCAGAAACAGATCCTAGACGTGGCTAATCAGTAGAGGCCTGGAAAGGTCACTATAGGTCATCCCTGGGGGTATTTTTAACTGACCAACACCACTGGGTCAAATATAGATACATTCTCTCTATTACATAATTTAATTTTCAGGAATGACTGCAACCTAACATTAAAAATTAAGTTTATTTTATAAACTTCTTAAATGATTAGGGTAACGTCCATTATCCATTAACAAGGATGAAAAACAAAGAAATAAACTAACTCAATGGCACAGTCTCTTCCTTGATTAGCTAATATTTATTTAGCTCAACAACAAATTCCCTGTAGCACAAAACCTGGAGATTCATTACGATGATCACAAAAGCTTGCCACAGAATCATATTCTGAAGTGAATCAATTAGTGGGACCTAATAAGGAAGTTCAAAAAGTGAACAAAATATCTTGTATTAATGTTCATTAAATTTCTATAAGTTTCTAGTTTAAGAAACTACATCTCTCTGTGTTAACAGTTTAGTTTTTATACACACACACTCACACCAGTCCTTCCAAATCAATGTTAAATTTACCATTTAATCTGCCCTGCTTGGGCAAAATTGTTTGAAAATAGTTAAATTAAATTTTGAAGGCTTGAGAAGAACACGATTAAGCTAAGATAGGGTCAAAGCATTTTAAAGACATAATTTAAAGGATTAATTTACACTGAACTCCATGACCGAACTGTTCTTCCCTCTTTCAATGTATAATTTATGTTTTTTTTTTTAACATAATTGCTGGTGTTTAAATTCACCAACTCCAAGAAAAATGCTAAATTGGGATTTCACTGTGCCATAATAATGTGCATGATATTGTCTTTAGAAATGTACCTTGCAACTGGCTTGATTACAGCCACTTAGTACCTGTTTTACAGCCTAGAAAGTAAAGTTTATAATGTAATTAAAAACAAAGAAGAGTTTTTTCTAATAAAGAAATAATAAAAGGAACTGAAAAAATGAATATGAAAGAAGGAGTACTGGCTGGATCTCCGAAAGAAATTGTAGAATGTTAACCAAGAGGAAATAGGCATATCCTGTACCAGATGGAAAGGTACTGTTTTTAATTTCCACAACAGGTCAACTAAACTGAACACTAGGAAGGATAATAATGGTATGAAGAAGGCAATAATGATAAAAAATTATAAAAAATATTCTTATATATTTTTTCAAATACCTCCATCGAATGCCAAGGTTAAGAATGCATAGAATGATACGTCACTCTCCCATATGTCTGCATGGCATCCTCCCTGTTTAAGCACCAGGAAGACATTTATTCCATACAGTAGAGCCCTTCTTAAGAAGCTGACAGTCACCAAGCAAGTCAAGAAATTCCCTGTCCTTTATGGAATCTAAAGCTTATTTGCCATGTTCATGACAGCCCACCACTGGTCCATATCACGAAGTAATAACTACATTCCACACTTCCACAACATATTTAAGACCAATTTTAATAACATTCTCCCATCTATGCATAGCAGTCTCTTACTTTCATATATTTTGACTAAAGTTTTGTATTTTGCATATCACACACACACACACTGCCTATTTCACCTCCCTTAGTTTGATCGCCCTAATAATATCTGTTGAAGAATACAAATTATGAAGCTTCTCATTACGCAGACTTCTCAAGCCTCAGCAACCTGTTCTCATACACCATCAATTTCCATTCTCCCTTCACGGAGACAGACCAAGTTTCATGACCTTTGAGAAGAACACGTAAAATTAAAAGTTTCATAGTCTTTTCTCTATATTTTAAATTCTATGTATTATATTATAAAATAATATGTTCAATCTTCAAGAATTTTACTTTTGAGTTTATTAAAACAAGAATAGGAAGATATAAACAAAAGTTCCTTTTCATCCAAGTAAGTTCTTCTCACCTCACAGATGTGGGTATTACATTTTATATATAAGATTATGAGTACAGACATCTCTTTACTGTCTGACTGTCAGCACTCCTGCTTCATATTTAGAAGTCCTGGATTCAAATCCTGGCCCAGAGACTAGCTATCCCGACAGGTTTGTCATTTTTCTCACTTCTTACAAGAAAATTCCATGTGCCATGACAGTACCTTAAATGAGGCAATGACTACTTCTTTAAACATCCTTTCAAATTCATCTCTGTTTGGCACTAAACAAGCTGAGCCACTGAAAGTGTTGCTAAATAAAATAAGAAAAAAATAAAATAAAAATTCACTATCTGCGTACAGCTGTGTTACGCAATCTTGTTTTCACCTGTGGCACATAACCCAATTTGTTAAAGACACTTGAAGGCACACCACAAAATTGTACATGGCCATAAATATGTATCACATATAAATCTTTGACCCATAAGAGTGCAGGGATATGAAAACAAAACATAACACATGTTGAATAATACTATCAATTATAAACCTGTGTGTGCGCGCACGCACACATGCGCATGTTATGAAAGATAAAGTATTGCCCTTTTCCAACTATGCAATATGAATATGCAATTTATTATAACAATTTATGACACACTAGTTGCGGAACATTGGTTTAGAGTACTAAATAAAAGAAACTGTTGCATGAAGAAACTTCCCATAAGTCCCCAAAATGTGTCTAGGAAGGACAAAACTATGTCTTTAAAACATAGTGCAGCATACACTTATCAGTGTTTTTATTTAAACAGGGATTTAGTGAGAAATAAAAAAATCATTCACATTCGGACATACAGTCCATGTGCTTTAATAGAATTAATGTTATGGAATTTGTCATGTCTTGTTTGTCTACTTTATCCATACCTTATGAATAGTCTATCCTTTTATTATATTTCTCAACCAGTGGCGGCTCGTGAGTCTAAGCAGTGGTAGTGCTGCGCAAGGTGGAAAATTATAGAAATAGAATAGTTTTTAACACATAACAATATAAATAAATGAAAAGTAAATTTACATCAGGAGAAAACCCATACATGCTCGAAGGTGTTTTAACTATTTGTAAGTCTGGAAGAGGGCGGCCATGATTTTTTACATCACTTTTTTCACTCAAAGAATTTAGAAAAAGTAATTTGCTGTAAATATGATACACTTCCTTTCCTCATTATCAGAACAAAATATAGTTGGCACACAGAATTATTGAACACTCATTAACAACAACCACGAAACAGATTGCGATACAGAAACCAGTCTAAAACATGTGGTAACGGGCAAGCGTGTTTACTATAAGTCGGCTGCGGGGACTGCAGCCCCTCTACGCGCTGTACCAGTGAACTGCCCCTCACTCCACCTCACACCACACTCTCTACTTTTGACCGGCTAGCTGCACAGAAATCCTTGCAGCCGGATCATTGCACCATTCTGCTTTGCACTTACTGCCCGCAGACATGCTGTCAGTTCAGCCAATTAGTGGATAATGACAACGTAAGGGGCAATATTAAAATAATGATATAGAGGAAATAAAGTGTTACAAATTATATAAACACAAAAAATAATTTTTTCAATTTTTGAAAAATTATACGGTGTGCTGCAGCTGTTATGGACGGGCTGCTACTGTTCTCAACATATTCAGTTTTGGTTTTTAGATGACAAGACACATGCTTTCTAATTTCCCTCTACTAAGACCCACCAAGCTGCCACGGTGGTCCAGCGGTCAGAACACTAGCCTTGTAATCCTGGTGTCGCGGGTTCAATTCCCGGTGGTGCTCAGATTTATAACTTGTGTTGGGCAAGGCCGTGGTCTAGGCATCACGGAGTTTTCCTCCGGGGGCTTCCCCGGTTTCTCCGTGGCATCCCAACAATTACTCCATTCACACACAGAAGAAGGCAATGGCAAACCACTTCTGATGATCTGCCAAGAATGTATATATGTATGAGCAGGTCCCTGACAACCTGAAGAGGATGGAAGGATCCTGTTCATAATATATGGTCCTGTCGTCAGACAGAACACTAATAATAATAATAATAATAATAAAAAAGACCCACCATCTCTGTCTGTTCAGACAAAAATGAGCATGTTCTGTGCAGGTAAATAACATAATTTACTTACGAACAGTGATGACTGAGTTGTCATGCAATATTTGTGGCTGAGGTGGCTGCTGAAGGAGATCAATATGGTACACTCCACCCAGGATCATGTACTTGCGCAGATTAAGTTCAAAATGCTTCAGCTTAACGTGGTATTGTAATTTCACTGTAGCTTGTCTTTCATCTGCAGAAGGAGTTCATCAGATTACTGTGCAACAAGTGATGTGTTCAAGAAATTCCCTGTAATTACTGAATCAAAAGTTCATCACTGTATTCACAAAAGCCCACTGAATTTTATCCTAAACCAGTTTACAGCGTAACAATCTAATCCTTTAAGAACCATTTTAATTTTTCACTTCCATCTATGACTATGTTTCCTAATTTATCTCTTTACCATTTGTAAGCACATCTTATTTTCTCCATGCAAGCTGCATGCTACGTTCTAATCCCTCGTCATCCAATCAAACCAACGATCCTGCATACAGAGTATAAGTTATAGAACTACTTAATATTTAATCTAAAACTTCTTGACGATGGTGAAGAGTCAATTGAATAAACATTTCCTTGGATATTATCTCCGGAGATAGGGATTAGCTCTATCTAGTGGGCCCAACTGTGTAGGAACCTGAAGACGGAGATAGAGTCCCATCTCCGAAACGTCGTTTTACGTTTTATATTTACTAGACGATGGATAATATCCAAGGAAATACTTAATATTTACATTATATAAAACACAATCTGATATTTGCTTTGATGAATGTTTGTTTGTCCTCACACAGGAGATATTTAAATGGTTGCAGGCCTTTGGGAAAACGTTCAAACAACATAACACGTAGCATGATTGATATAAAATATTCTCAATAACGGTGCTAGATGACAAAATGTTATATTTTACAAGTGCTGCTGCAGTTAGGCATATTTTAGAAATACTCTTAAGACGGGTGACAAAAATGTTGAAATAACAAGTGATGGGAGAGAGGAGGGAGGGAAATAATGTACGAAACAGACGAAGGTAAGGAAAGGAGGGGATATGGGATGAAGATACAAAGAAATCACTTGCCTTGAATTTAAACTGACCTTTTCCAGTAGTACATATTAAATTATAAGCTAGGTGATAATAGCACTAACAGAAGACCTGGAATTTATGATGACGAAAGTAAAAGAAGAATATGAAATCTGGGGATCAACTTTAAATTCAGATAAGACAATGTATTGGAATTTAGGAAATATTAATGACGCACTAATAATGGAAATGGGAGAAGTAATAAAGAGGACGGAAAAGATTAAATATCTAGGAGCGATGATAGGGGACCAAGGGATGTATGGAATTGAAACAGAGGAAAGAGTAAGACAAGGAAGGAGACTAATAGGAGCCCTCAACCCAATATCATGGGACAAAAATATCACAAAAGAACGACAGAGAGAATATATAAAACAATGGTACAAAACGTGGCTCTATACGGAGCAGAAATATGGCAACTCTCGGAACAAAAAAAAAAAAAAAGGTTGAGAATAATGGAAATGGATTTCCTAAGAAGAGTGGCTGGAATATCCAGAAGAGAGAGAATGAGGAATGAAAGGATTAGAGAAATCATGAGGGTGGATCAAGATATAATTGAGGAGATAGAGAAAAGACAACTGATTTGGTATGAACACGTGCAAAGGATGCAGGAGGAAAGGTTACCAAAAATGACTATGAAATGGCAACGAAAAGAGAGAAGAGAGAAGGAAGAGAGGAAGACCGAGACCAGGATGGAACGACGGAATTACAAGAATCATGATAGAGTGGAAACTACCTCTGGGAGGATGGGAAAATAGAGAAGAATGGAAGAAAATATTAGGCAATGGAAGACTGAAGTAACGGTCAAGAAACAGAAGAAGATATTGTAAAATAACTTCAAGACATCAGCAACAGATTACTTTATGGCAGGTCAGTTATAAATCTGCCTCACTGATTTGATCAGTTAATTGGCATGGAAATGATGAAGTGGATTCAAATAGCATCCCAGGCAGCTTACCTTCCTGTTCTGCATATATTTCAGATGCTGTTTTCACAGGAGTCTGCTGAATTTGCTGCAGCTCAAGTAGTTCTGCTTCCAATGCTGTTTGTGAAGTTGGTCTCCCATCTTTTGAAACACTTTTGGAATGTCGAGAGTCATCTGTGGTAGATGATGCTGGCTTTATGGCAGCTATCTTTGCAGCTAACTTTGCTCTGCGATCATTCTCTTCATCAACCATTACCTGAAGCTCGTGTTTTGCATCCCATTCCATCAATGATATCTCATACAGATCTGAAAATAGAGCAATTTAAAAACAAATTTAAAACTCTGAAACACAAAATTGTACACACATATTGACCGACCAACTCCAGGTCAAAAATTCTCTTTTAATTAGCTTGTTCATAATTATTTAGATGATCAAGTAATTCCATACTGTTATGAAACCTGAATATTTAATCAGTATCAGTAAATCTCACCACTGGAACCTATTCTAAGTCAGATTAAAATTTAATTTACATCCCTGCAACTTATTTTTATAACTTGCATCTCCCATCTAAACCTTGGTCTCACAACTGGTCTCTTTCCACAAATAATAACGACCAAAATGTTAAATGCATCTATTGTTTTCCCATGTCCTAATAACCTCATCGTGACCCCAAGAGCTATGCTGGCGGTAGCATAGCTACTGGTAGGGTCGAGGGGGAGAGGTCAGACTAAGACAGGTACCCTGGTCCTCCAGGTTGGGGGTTGGTCGCAAGGCTAACAACCTTGCACCGTAAAAAGGAAGATGTTTCGAAACGTCAACCTCGGACAGATGGACCTAACAGAAGGACCGAATGGAAGAGGAGAAGTGAGGAGGCCGTGGACCGAATACGGACCGGAGGGCCACAGAAGAAGAAGAAGAATAACCTCATCTTTCTTGATTAACCTACTCAAACAATATCTGGTTAAGAGAACAGTCTGTAAAGCTCATCAATATGAAATTTCCTTTATTTTCCTTTAAAAGGAGTCAACAGACAGTACACTGAAATTATATTTTCATGTCTTGATTTTCTGACACTGTACCTTTCTGTTCTTCTTCAGTTAATGGGTTGGGTAACGATGATGGACAGAGGTCTGAGAAGTGGTCATACTTGACAAGCATTACTCTGATAACCAGGAGAACATCAAGCAAACTATCTGGCAAACTCACAGCCACACCAACATCAACAAAGTCACATGAAAGTGGAGGCCTGGAGAAAAGTTCAAATATCAAAAGGATTAAATCACATAACACTTGTTTAACAAGAGTAAATAAATCTTAATTAAACAGCATGCTGCAGAGCACAGCATATATAATTAATTCCTTCACTGCTACTTAATGAAATGAGAAAATAAGGACTTGATTTCACTATTGCATAGATACTGGTTATCTGTTGCTTTTAATTTGTCTACATGTTAAAAAATGGCAAGAAATTAAAACATTCTCTGCTTATCTTAAAAAATTATGCACCTGTTTTAAACGTTGTTCAATTATTAAAAAAACTGTTTGACAAATCTCACACCTGTTCCTCTAGGCAAGACACAGAGTATTTAAATAACGTTTAATACACTATATCTGTCAGTGACTCAGGTCCCAAGTTTGGTATTGAAAACCAGCTGATTAATTCAGACCATACTCACCTCTCAGTCTTTGGTAACGGGACTAAAGGCGTGGGAAGAGGCAACTGACTCCAGAGAGACAGAACAAAGTCATCAAACTTCTGCACGTAGTGCACCTCATTCAGGCCTCTAAGCTGCATTTTCTCCTTGATGTTACGTAATATCAAATATGAAGCTCGGTCCAAATTAAACTGTTGTTCCTTCTGAACATCATTCCGCACCTATACATTATTTGTATAAATTACTGTAACTGCAAACTGTCATAATTACGTAATTTATATTTGTATTAGAAACACGTACTGTTCTATGACATGTTTTACATTCTTGGCTTGGGTCTATTAAATATCTATAAAATGTAATAAATTTTGCATATAAGGAAGAGATAAATTAGGATAAAGAGGCTTACTGAGGGTGTGTCTTACTGTCACTTACCTCTTTCCAGTTTTCGACATGCCTTGAAGTGACATTAAGTGGATTGTCAATTAGCTCCTGGATGGCTCCAAGCAACTGAACAGAAACATCATTATCACAAATAGAAAAAATTCTTTCCAATATTGGCCAAAGTGGTTTCTACACACTGCAAAAGTGGTAGTAACAAGGGATACAACCCCATTGAGGGTGAATTTCTTCACTTCTATTAAAATAATCTGAAAAACGTTCACAACTAAGAATTAACAACTTAGGAACTGAAATACATGCTTAGAAGCAACCACGTCCATATTCTAAATAAAATCTTATAAAACTTGTAAAAGAGTAACTCACCCTAAACTGAAGTCGCAAAATGCTACATTTTTAAGTTCTGTATTTTAAACAGTCATAAAACACAAATTTTTAAGATCTGTATTTTTAAACAGTACCATACCCAACATGTAATTCAATTTAAAGTGGGGCTTGATATGAAGAGAAATAACATTTATTGTACAGACTCACAAATAAGTTAACTGTTGACACACTTTTGTTCCTTCACTGTCAAATCTCACTTGTAAAGCATTGGCTCTTACATGACCGATCCGTCTCCGTAGAAGATGCGTGTTCAGGTGATTCCTAACAGCCACATATAAGTGAGCGGCGCCCATGTTGGAAGATACAGTCGTTAGAATCCTCTTCCAATTGGGGCAGAAGCCAAGGTTGGCATGCCTACCTTAGAGTTACCCTTTCAAGTTCAATTAGGAGTTAACGGTGTTTTCCGCAAAAAAAGTAGGGGTCATAAATCTTCTATGAAATGGCACACATTGTAGTCACTTTTGGTTAATCTCTTTCGCGAGGGTGGCATGAAAATTTTGTTCCCCATACATGAACATTATGATGGTTCACTTTACCATTGACGTGGGAAGTCACCTCGTGATTAAAATTGAACCTTACCGAAAGTCGTCATTTTCAATCATAATAGGGATCAGGCGACAGAATCGTATCGTATTGCCAAATATTATTTGAGAGCCTAGACCAATTTCAGTCTGTACGGTTTCGTAAATAACCGCTTGCACAGGATTTAGCAGACGGTAGTTTGTGATAGAAGCAACTCACGACTCGCTCGGCGCGTTGATTTTTAGTGGACTGCGATGGAAGCAAGGCCGACCGGCCTAACACGCCCCACAGTTGAATCACACATAGAGGGTCAAGTGCACCCTTTCTGCTCAAATTTCTTGTACCAGGCGCAAATGGATACTGGGCTGGGTGGCTCCATGTGAAATTGTGTGCAAAACGCACGTTGCACACCTGTTACAGACTCTTTCTTCGCTAAATGAAGAGCACACCAGCTCCATCTTCAAAACTAGTGGCATCTATCGGAAACGCGCAGCAACAGCAACAACAACAATAACAATCACCCGGGTCATTTGAAACAAAACTTTGAAGGGTTTTCTACCGACTGGTACGGAACATAAATAAATTTGTGCTACTGGCCACTTTACCTATCAAAGAAAATACTACACTAACCCCAAGAACCTCCGTTGTCTTCTTTACAACATCTTCCAGTATGCCTCTCTCTTTAACAGATCTCCATAGGTAGATATATGTGTTCATTTCACTCAAAGATGCTGGATCAGGCAAGCCATCACATTTCATGTACTGCTCCCACTGGAATAAAGACAACATGCACTAACCAAACATCTGAGTTACAAAATTTCAGAAGTTCTATTCTGCTTCCATTTTCAAATGTGAACTGAGATCCAGGTCTGAGGCTAGCTAAACCAGGGGCCCCAACAGAAATTTTATGTCCTTTTCCTCCCTTGTACCTGAAGATGGAAAAAGAGCCCAGCTTCTGAATCATTGTTATTTTATAATTTAATTAATGGTCCAAAAGAACAATGTTAAATATTATAACACATCATCATCATCATTAGGAACCTTCAGATTTTGACTGGCATTATTTATTATTTGTTACATCACAACAACCAGGTGTTTTAATCCTGTACCACTGAAAAGGCTGGTGAAGTACAGTATTTTAGATTCATGTGCTCATAAAATTTCTGGTAGGTTACCAGCTTTCTTGTAGCTTCTTATAGTTTCTCAGTGCATGTGTCGCAACGGTGCCTTCAAATAGGCTATGACCGAGACAAATGAGATCTGTGGTTGAAACTTAGGGATTCTATGGGCTAGCATATAAATTAATATTTGGTACAAGTAAACGGTATACTTTATGAAACAAAATCTCTTTCATAATTATCTTTTTATTCAAATTAGGCAAACATATGCGTCTTTGCTTAACAGATATCTGACGTAAATAACTATAATTAACACAAGGTTAAGAAAAGGTATATATGGAAAAAATGTAGATTATGAATGATTAGAATTATGATATCAGCTTGTGTTTGCATCACTTCTGGTTTTGGACTTAGAAACCTACGGTCTCTAGATTAGTCTGGATGAACTTCAGAAAACTACAAAGGCGAGATTTCAGTCAGGACCTGTGTCTGATCTGACACTTCACCTATGCATCTCTGAAATGCAATGCATTACTACTTCAGCTAACCTCTTTGGTTGCACATAAGGTATTTTGTTTAATTATTTTGAGTAAACAAGTCCTAAGAATAGTCAAATAAAAATGCAGCGATACGTAAAAAATTCCTAGAAAACTGATCTTTTAACAACTCGTTCATGAAATGAACACCATGTTGTTTAAAGATGGCTGCCTTATGGGTTGCACTACCGTGTAGTCTGGAAAAAGTTTACTGGTGTTTCAGAGGTCCCTGCTGTCTCCATCAACAGATCACTTATCATCCTGATGATAGAGGCGGCAAGGACATCTGAAACACCAGTAAACTTCTATCAGACTACACGGTGCTACAACCCAAGAGACAGCCATCTTCAAACTTACTCCTACAATTTTGTGTCTTAAAATGTTGTTATACGTACCTCTTGTTTGGCCCGTTTTTCTAGTTTCATTTCATACATCTGCTCAGAAAATGTTTTAAACACAGAAATTGTTTCTTGTAACTGAACCACCCTCTGAGCCTGCTCAGCTACATCCTGCTTTGCTTTCTCTTTGGCTGCAATTTGGTCTTTTTCCACTCGAGCTTTCTCCTCTTGAATCAATCTCTGTCTGTACAAAGATATTTATACTACAAGATGCCGCACAACAATCACATAAATCTAAAAAAAGGAACTCTAACTAACTTATCTTTCAACAACAAAAATTCTTGCTAACATTTTAGGTATAGCTGCTATATTTCACATACCAGTGAATGACAAAAATTTAAGGCCAAGAAACCATGTCTTGGCTTCAAAAATAAATTACGACATTCTATTTAAAAAGTACACGTATGACAAAGACTAGGGTAACAAACAAATGGCAAGCTTCTTACGTGTGAGTTGTAAGATATTGATAGTTAAACAATGCTGTGCATGAAAATAAACTATAATAATCAAATGTAATTATTACAAGCAATTAATTTATGAAATGAGGTAAGGAATTTTTGGAAATTAAGTTTCATAAGACGAAAATATAAGGAAATAATAAATACATAAATGAAAGTCGATATATATATATAACTAGGATAACTTGAGAGACTAATTGTAAAAGGAATAACATTATCAAAGATTAAGGATGTAATAAAAATAAAGGATGCCTCCAGTGATACAATGGTCAAAGTTTCATATCTTATCAAATTCATTATTCATCCGTTCATTCAATGCTATATAATCTGAGCTACTGTCAGTAACATTAATTAAATTGTAAATAAATAAGACAGAGATAAACAAAAAAACTGTTCATAAAGATAATGATACGCCCCATCCACATAAAAGGCAGCTTTCTGAAATCTAACCAAACCCTGAACAACAGTTTTCAAAAAACATACCATAACCTTCCTGTCAGAAGTACCAATAAAGACTACTTTAGCTTTAGGTAGCTATTTCTTTAAAATATTAAAAATAAATCCAAACAAACTGCTTTTCTTCTTGTCATCTAGAAGTGGATGACTGGTTTCAAAGAATGGTTTCATCTGAAAGAGTACATGCCCAGGAAACCAACATGGTTGGGTGTGGTTGTCTGCTACAATGTCATATTTATTGTGGAAAAGTTAAAACCATATTACAAAGAACCATTACTGGGGGAACAAGTAATATTGCTAGAAACACAGAATATATGGGAAAATACCATCAAATTACACCAACTACATGTTGGTAGGGAGCTGGCACAGCTCAGTCAGTATAGTGACTGGCTACGGACTGGATGACCGGGGTTTGATGCCTGACGGGGGCAGAGGATTTTTCCTCAAGCCTCTGCGTCCAGATCGGCTCTGGAGCCCACCCAGCCTCCTATCCAATGGGTACCAGGGTTCTTTCCCAGGGGTAAAGCACGGCCGGGGCGTGATGCTGACCACTCACCCCCATCTGGTGCCGAGGTCAAAAATGAGTAGGAGCTATATCACCACTCACCCCAAGCGCCTATATGGCGTATAGTGGGACAGCTTTACTTACTTTACTTTTACATATTGGTAGGTCTTCCAAAAAGTGGTAGAAGTTTTTGATATTGAACAAATGTAACACTGCGAAATATTATTCTGTTCAGTATGACAGTGGACCTTTATGCATTATATTAATACATGGAAAGAGGAAATTGAGTTACAGAATGAATTTATTGCAGCAATTGATAGAATTCTACATGTTGTGGAAGTGTACCGGCAAGAAGTTTGCCTATATGTACAGCCTCCCCAAAACTCATTCACTCGCACAGATCATGCAAATGTTGTTAATATACACCAAAATATAATAAAAGAGGATACCATACCATTAGACCATGGAATTCAAACATCCCAGAAATACAAACAATGTGATCCCCTACTGTACCACAGTAGCTGCTTTTTGGAATACCACACAGAAACAGAGATTCAAATTTGAGGTTATGTATAGAAATTACATCTTTATTACATAACAAATATTATGTAAATTTCTTAACACAATATAATTTACAGTTTTTAATATATATAAAATTCGTAAAATTCATGTATCTAACACGCCACATTTACTAGAAGGGCTCTTTAAGAACACAGTCCAACAGGCTCAGACAATGTTAACACAAGCAAAAAATTATAAAGTATTATATAAGAAAAGAATGTTAAATAAATTTCTTTGTGTGGTAGCTAATTAAATAACACTTCTAAAGTGTCTGCAGTAACTTACCGTTCCTTTTCCTGTTCAATTCGCTGCTGCTCAGATAATTCTGCTGAGAGGCGTAATTTTTCCTTCTTTGAAACTTTCTTTTTCGAATCCTAGAAAACAGAACCTCAATTAAGTAAGTTTCAAAAATGAGTATGTAATGGATATGGTATAATTAAAGAAAGAGTAAACTGTTCACTGGTTCAACTAAACTTTAAACTGGGTCAGGTTGAGGAATCAGCCTTTACTCACGTACTATTGTGTAGTTATGAATGCATCAAGAGTAGATGTGTGCCATCTTATATTTAAAAAATATAAACTTAACACTTTTAATTGAAAAAGAAATTTCAAATGAAATCAAACTAAACTACAATAAACTTAACAGCCTGACTAACCAACTGACTACTCGATAATAGAATATGAGTTTCAGTACTGCTAATATCAATTCCCACAGGTGCATATAATCATAATAACACAAAACATTCTGAAATATCCTCCCACAACCCGTAGTAATCTGTCTTAAATCTGTGCAGTTTTAAGTCCTTCCCATTAAATCAGGAAAACTGGGCCTGGGGGCTCACTTTTAGTATCAATGGTTATTTACTAAACTTCCTCATTTACAAAGGAAGAAACACAAAAACTTAACAGGAATATATGTAACATACCTGCACCTTGTCATGGTGGTGGGGCTTGAGTACCTCAGTGACCCCAAGAGCTACTGGTAGGGCCTTCCTAGCCAGATTGGTCAAGGGGGAGAGGTCAGACTAAGACAGGTACCCTGGTCCTCCAGGTTGGGGGTTGGTCGCAAGGCTAACAACCTTGCACCGTAAAAAGTAAGATGTTTCGAAACCTCAAAGCCTCGGACAGACAGACCTAACAGAGGACCGAATGGAAGAGGAGAATTAAGGAGGCCATGGACCGAATACGGACCAGAGAGCCATAGATGAAGAAGATATATGTAACATTTCTACCACACATAACAAAGTTGGTGCTGTAGTTGTTTTTGTTATGTTTTACATTCCTATTTGATGGAATTGCTACATCTATCAGTAAGAATATTTTATCTTCCTTCTTTCTAATTATTTTGTGTAGCCTATTTGCCAAAACCTCTCTATCTCTTTGTTCCCCTTAATTTTATAGTAGGCCTACTGTTAAACATTCAAGTTAACGTACTGACTCGAGTATGTCCGAGCATTAGTTTCCTGATGTTTCAATACCTATCTTGCATAGTGAGGAATTTAGATTATGATTATGTCTCATCATGTCTTACTGTTATTAAAAATTAAATGGTTTGCCATATTTTGGTTCATATTTTTGTGCAGATTCAAAATGATATCTAAACATGTTCTTTCTAAATATATGTTAGAATAACCCCACAACAGGCTATCAGAAGTTTAAAAAACATGGCAGCAGACCTAATTGTTACAACATAAGTATCCCACAGCCCTATGTAACTAGTACTAGAGACTAAGTCTACTATCAGTCACATCAACCTCAAGTTTGTCCCGCTACGTGCCATAAAGGCGCTTGGGGTGAGAGGAGGTATAGCTCCTCTCTTTCTTGACCTCGACACTAGATGGGGGTGAGTGGTCAGCATCACGCCCCGGCTGGCTTTACCCCCGGGAAAGGACCCCGGTACCCATTGTAGAGGAGGCTGGGTGGGCCCCAGAGCCGGTCTGGACGCAGAGGCTAGAGGAAAAACCCTCTGTCCCCGTCGGGGATCAAACCCCGGCCGTCCAGCCCGTAGCTAGTCACTATACTGACTGAGCTATCCCGGCTCATACATCAACCTCAAGACAGACTGCATTTCTCTGGAAAAATTTAGCCAATTAGCCCACCGTCATGTTGGTACCATCCCCAACAAACGAAAACAGGTTATAATAAGCATATCATTAAATGAAATTAAAATTGTGCAGGCATGCTTTAGAATGTTTGGTAATTCAGACTCTGTATCTTGCATCCCAAAATCTGGAAGGACCTAACATTTGTGTTTCTTCCTGGTGATTTTTATCAAGGCATTTTCCTGTATTTTGGGTCACCACCGTCAACGTCCTTCTTACCAATAGAAGGCAGCTTGCTTGTTTGTACTTGTTTATTCACTTATTAACATAAATTGTGAGCTCTTTTCGGATGAAAAAATTATTGTGAACTGCAGATAAAGCATACCTCAACAAACATGTTCATTATTTATTTTGTCTGTATTAAAATTCCTCTGCATAAAGATCCAGAATCCAGAAAATCCTAAGATCTGAAAAGTATTAGATCCGAGGCGTTCTTGATAACAGGTCCCGTACTGTAGGTTTATGTTTGGGAGAACTACAATTTTTTTCCCCCTTATTTACCATAATTGTAATTATATTTCTTCAGGGTATCAATATTTCTGAAAATTCTTCTGTCCTTGTTCTGTAAAAGAAAATATGACTTTTGTTAATTAGCAAACAAAAATATTATGAGGAAAAAACATATCTAGATGAGACTGTGCAATATACAATTCCAATATCTGATATGCTAATTAATAAAGCACATGCAAATGTTTGCCCTAACTATTTAATTTAATAAACTTATACCTACATCTTCATGGTTTGGTACACGTTTCAGCCTCAGGGTGGACTTCACCTTTTTATTCAAAGTCCATGATTCTGATTCAAAACTTAGTACTGCATTTGCTGTTATCTGATAATGCCAAATTGACCACTTCTTGACATACTTCTGAAACAATGTCTCCTTCCAGTTCAAATTATTTTATTAAAACTAATAACATAGTTTAAAAGTCTCCATTTCTGAAATTAAACTGTAGCTGCTTAATTAAGAGTCCACTACAACAAAATTTGCTGTTGGATTTATCAATGGCCCTCCCAATCAATTTAACAAAAAGTCAGGAAATTGACTGAAATTTGAAGCAGTGAGAAGAACTAACATAATGCACAGTTCAATCTTAGAAATAAATAAGAATGAGATGCATTATTCATGTTGACCTGAAACGGATCAGCATTAACTCTTTGACTAATGAATACTTCTAAGCTCACTGCTCCTGTATGTTGGAAGAAGCTTTTAACACTTCCAAATGACCGTGAAAAGATGACAGTATTTACAAATATTGTCCACAGAAATCATAGCCAATATCCACAGCTACCAGCCCCACATAATCAGGAAAACAACAGAAATAAGCAAACACCTTCAAAACTTTAACTATGAAGATGGTTACAGAAAACACAAAGCCTAGTTTCACCTGTTTTTCCCCCAAACCAGCTACCCTACCACCTGTGTCCCTAAACATCCATTAAATCTTCCTCCTCATCCAAGTCCCCAAGAATTTTTGGTACTTGTGGGTTATCGGGACACATCGCTTTCAAAATAGGTTAGGTTAATGTGTGGATAAATGACATGTACTTGAAAGTTATTATCCACACACATTAACCTAACCTAACCTAGCCTGTTATTAAAGCGATGTGTCCCAATAACCCACAAGTACCGAATTTTTTAATCACACCTTCTCCAATCACCAAGCCCTAAAATGATGTCTCCAGCCCGTCGTCAGCAAACCTCGTGGCCAATCCACATGCCCGCGCGTAATTTTAATGTTTTTCTCAAGGTCCACGCCCATGTAAATATTTCGTCATGTGGAAGCAAGCAAGCCCTCTCACTGAGGAACATCGAAAGTGGCTTGTATCAGATAACCTGTCTTTACAGGTTATTCTATTTTCCAACAGATTTATGTCGCCTTTCAAATTATTCAAGAGATGATAAATAATTTCTCGAGTAAATCGTTAATGATTAAGAGCTCTACATAAAGAAGTGAAGTGTCGAACTAACCAACCAACTTCATACTTCAAGGTCCTTCTTTAGAAGTAAACAATGGCTGTTAGGAATTTCCCCGCCTTTTATGGAACCAGTGTTCACAAGAAGCGGCTACTAATCCCTGCCTCTTTATTATTCCATTAATAAATTGGAATCTTTCCAACGAACAGCTTATGCACAGCCACCATTCTTGTTACGTCCCAGGCTTATGAAGCAGTAAGCCTACTGTTTGGGTGGAAAACTGACTCGACCTTGACGCTCTGACGTCATGCTGAATGCTGTCCTAAAAACATCACACAGTTCTAAAAATGTGCACATAGTTGGAGAAATCTAAATATTTGATACTATGGGTGTGTTACCAGTGACCCGACTAATATACAAAATTCTAAATATACTAATGTACTAAATTCTACACAAACAAAAATTTTAAAAATACAACAATGAGACGAAACACTAGAAAACTAGAACTTAATGGAGAACCGAGAGTCAACAAATATTTCTACACTGCATATTAAAACGGCTGTGCAGAAAGGTGCTTCTGTCTAAAGGTCAAGTGAAATCTACGCTCAGACAGACAGAACATCGGGTTCTTGTGTGAAGACGAAGCAACCACGCAGTTTCAAGCCTTTCGCCATTTCAAGCATCCGCTAACCCTGACACGTTTACAAGCCTTCATTAAGCTGTAATAACAAGTCCAAAGTTGCCTGTTGATGGAAATAAAGCCAATTTACGAAACATAGGGCAAGAGATAAAACAATTTGTACACAGACAAAGTCCAACAAATTAATCACAAACAAAGAGTTTGTTCGTTTGGTACTTTCTCTGTGTTCTTTGCATGATGTGAATGACCGATGATAGTGTCTGTTTGCGTCACACATATCAATTTTAAAACTGTCGAAATGAATTTCGGTATGAAGGTTAAAGCCATTGGAGGTGACTTCATGGACTGGAGCTAACAATTGCTCAACGTCAAACGAAGAAAAGAATGTTCTTTTACACAGGACCTTGAACAACCTCAGGAATGATCTGCAATAACAACATGGAAGATACATTAACTTGTAAGACGAAAACGACACCAGGGCCAGTGTCTTAAAGTGATGTGTGGTAACAGGTCTAAAAAATATGTAAATATAGTCGTGGTTACTTATCTATTTTAAACCGTCCGATCACAATATAATTTTATTTAAAATTTCTTATAATTAAGATAATAAAATATCATTCATGTTCCTTATCGATTGATCGATTTACATTTCGGAACATTTACACAACATGTTTCAGTTTTTATAAAACCATCATCAGGTGTAAAATATATCTAAGAGCTTAAAACTCAATTATGATTTCTGTAGTTTTTTGGTGATGTTTCATTATATTTGTTTTTCCATATTTGGGCGAAGGTGTTGTTTTTCTTAAATGTTATTAGATGTACATATCGGCCAAAGATGTAGGAGTGAGTGTCCCGATATGTCCAGAAGTACTAGTGTACACCTGATGATGGTTTTATAAAAACTGAAACATGTTGTGTAAATGTTCCGAAATGTAAATCGATCAATCGATAAGGAACATGAATGATATTTTATTATCTTAATTATAAGAAATTTTAAATAAAATTATATTGTGATCGGACGGATTAAAATAGATAATTGATATAATATTCACAATATGACGCAATTACACTATCTTACTTTTTGTAGACATGGCGGCTACATGGAATCTATTGTTTCCCCTTTGGTTCGAAAGCGACAACTGAACACATGCGGAAAGTCCTTGTCGTGTGGTTAGCATTTATGCTTTGCATTTTGGAGGTCCTGTGTTTAAATCTCGGTTCGGAGACCAGCTATACAGACTGCAGTTTTTCGCAGTTTTCCTCAATTCCTCCAGGAAAATACTATGGGGGATAAATTCAATTAGGCCATGACCGTGTCCTTTCCACTTAATTTCCGATAAATTCTAACTGCTCATCAAACAGTCGATCATTCAAGCGTCCTTAAGTAAGTCACGTGTACCCATTCATCCGAATCGGCCACGATAGCTAAACTTTAACATCACAATTTACTGATTATTGATAATCATTTTCACATCTCATACAACGCTGTGTGCCTTCTGATGTCGAAACATAAATCCACTAATAAGCCGATGAGTAGAATGCAAATCCTCACGTGGACTTAAGTAGTTGTACCACTCAGGAACAGCAGGAAAACAAATCTCTTAGTCGTATTGACTCTTTTTATTCCTTCATTTTCTTAGAAGTGTAGAAGACAATTTATCGTTTTTTTTTCCCACATGTTGGTGAAGTAAACAAATCGGGTAAGGTTTATAAAAGGCGAACACGAAACAATCTTGACTCATCTGGTCGATCATCGCAGTCAAACAACAGGTGAGATTAGCTGTAGAGTTAATTACATTACTGTAGCCGTCCAGATACATGATCATTTATCTGGAATATTATTCAGTTTGATTTCTATTTTCACGCGTTTGTAAAACGATTTCAGACGTTTGGCGATGGTTAATGGATCCTCCGGTCTGACCATTTGCGCGCCGCCAGACGACCAGAACTATATATAACACAGCTTCGTATTATTATTGTGTAGAGCTACGGTGGTCTAGCGGTTAGAACGCTGGCCTTGTAATCCTGGGATCTCGGGTTCGATTCCCGGCGGTGCCCGAATTTATAACTTGTGTTGGGCAAGGCCGTGGTCTAGGCAACACGGAGTTTTCCTCCGGGGGCTTCCCCGGTTTCTCCGTGGCATCCCATTCACACACAGAAGAAGGCAATGGCAAACCACTTCTGGATCATCTGCCAAGAACGTATATAGGTCTATTTATATAGGAACGTAAAGATAACGACACGAGCCCTTGCCGATTTTTGAAAAAAAATATTATTCAACGTTTTTCAATGGAACGGTTTATATTGACTACGAGCTCGTCCGTTCCACGAACGAGTCTCGCCCAACTTACGTCTCCAACGATTCTTTTCCTAAACTTCCATTGAAAAACGTTGAATAATATTTTCTGAAAAATCGGCAAGGGCTCGTGTCGTTATCTTTACGTTCCTATATAAATAGACCTTAAATGGAGAGACTTTTTTCTCGGGCTCGTGTCGTTATCTTAACGTTCCTATATAAATAGACCTTAAATGGAGAGACTTTTTTCTCGGGCTCGTGTCGTTATCTTAACGTTCCTATATAAATAGACCTTAAATGGAGAGACTTTTTTCTCGGGCTCGTGTCGTTATCTTAACGTTCCTATATAAATAGACCTTAAATGGAGAGACTTTTTTCTCGGGCTCGTGTCGTGCTCGTGTCGTTATCTTTACGTTCCTACATAAATATACCTTAAATGGAGAGACTTTTTTCTCGGGCTCGTGTCGTTATCTTAACGTTCCTATATAAATAGACCTTAAATGGAGAGACTTTTTTCTCGGGCTCGTGTCGTGCTCGTGTCGTTATCTTTACGTTCCTACATAAATATACCTTAAATGGAGAGACTTTTTTCTCGGGCTCGTGTCGTTATCTTAACGTTCCTATATAAATAGACCTTAAATGGAGAGACTTTTTTCTCGGGCTCGTGTCGTGCTCGTGTCGTTATCTTTACGTTCCTACATAAATAGACCTTAAATGGAGAGACTTTTTTCTCGGGCTCGTGTCGTTATCTTTACGTTCCTATATAAATAGACCTTAAATGGAGAGACTTTTTTCTCGGGCTCGTGTCGTGCTCGTGTCGTTATCTTTACGTTCCTATATAAATAGACCTTAAATGGAGAGACTTTTTTCTCGGGCTAGTGTCGTTATCTTAACGTTCCTATATAAATAGACCTTAAATGGAGAGACTTTTTTCTCGGGCTCGTGTCGTTGTCATTACGTTCCTATATAAATAGACCCTAATACGGATTCTGAACCGCTCCGACCGGGGCCAAGCCAACAGATTTACGTCTGGCGAAGGCACATACACGAACAGCGCAGTTAATATTTGTTTTGAAATTAATTCTATTTGTGTTGCAGACAAACTTCATGATGCGGTCCTACATCTGCGTATCCATAATGATGGCCTCAATAATCCTGATGTACACCCACGTTGAAGCACTTCAGGCAGAAAAATTAGTGCCGCCGAACCCAAGTAAGTATTTTCCGACGTCATTAATTTTTATTTCTTATTATTCCTTGTTTCGCTAATAGCCTGTTATTATCTGAACATGCATATTTTATACGATCTCTCCATACTATTTAATAGTCTGGAAATTGCTGAATTTGTTATACCTCGTGGTTTCTGCTGTAAACATTCTTTTAATACACCCCAAATGCAAACACAAATTTGTCGGTGTATTAAAGAAATATTTAATCTTGGATATTTTTTATAATCCTTGCATGACAAGCGTGCTATTTGATATATCTTTTAATCTGTGTCCCCATTCGACGCATATCATATCATTATCCAACGCCTTGTCTTCTAATTCAGTCTTCTCGCTAAGGACCCTGATTTGTGCCATGTGTGGCACAAATCCGTTAATGGTTTTGTTTATTCACCCATTCTCCTGTTAAATGGACGTAACTCCTCGCAATATTCATCCTCCATGTCCTCTACAATCTTGACGTACCTTATTTCCGCTTTATTCGCTGATGATGTCTGTTGACACATCTCAGTATGCCATTTTCTGTTCTTTACTCTTATAAGGCAACCTCCTAATCATTTCGGTTTCGTTCTGCAAATTTTTATTTCCTTCATTATCCTAGTTACAAAAACCAAACTCAGCTTATTTAAATTTTCAGATAAATGCCTTATCTGTAGATCATGTCCGCCTGTGACCTTAAGTCTGTCTCGATTAAAAACAATGTTGGTATTATAACACGTAGCCCTGATGATGGAGGCATTACGCACTTCTGAAACGTCGGACAAAAATTATATGACACTTCACGGCGTAATGTCCCAGAAGGAAGTCGGTCGATGTTCGATCGCTGGTCCAGTGACTGAGATAAACTCATTTATCGGACTCCGCACCTAAAGACGAGGGCAGATTCGGTCATCGAAACGCCTCAGAATAGATTCTATTGTGCTGTTTTCCATTTGGTCTTGGCTGGTGTTTATTTTTCCTTTAATGTCATTTGTTATTTCACTGATTACACTGTGTTCTTCATAGCAAAAGATAGGTTTATTTCACACACTAATTGATATTGATTTCTTCTTTACGTCACTTGAAACAACTGAATTAATAACACTTGAAATAATTTTTCTCCGTTAGTTCCCCTTCATTTCGATAGTTTTGAAATCACACTTGTTTCATTGTCCACTGCACTCACGTACGAGGTGCGATCAGAAAGTTTCAAGACTGCGCCTATAAAAACCCGTATACTTATCTCAGGTATTAAATTCATCCATCACCCTCGAAGTAGTTCCCCTGGGAGTGAACACAACGATCCCAGCGCCGCTCCCAAGCCTGGAAGCATCCCTGGAAATCTTTCTTTGTCAGCCTGTCAAGCACCATCTGCGATTCTGCCTGAATCTCTTCTATCGTCTCAAATCTCCTTCCCTTTAGCTGAATTTTCATCTTTGGGAAGAGGAAGAAGTCACACGGCGAATAAGGAGGGTGCGGGATGACGGCCATGGTGTTTGAGGCCAAAAACTGCCGAACTTTGAGGGCGGTGTGCGCTGGCGCGTTGTCATGATGCGTCGCATGTGGAGTTCTTCCTTTAGAATCAGCTGACAGGTCCCATAGCCTATCCCAACAATGTCGCACAAGTCGTTGATGGTACGACGTCGATCTTCGTGAATGGCCTGCCGAATCTTCGTAACATTTTCGGGCGTTGTGCTCGAAGATGGTCGTCCAGAACGCTCGTCATCATCGACAGAGGTTCGGCCATTTTTAAAACGTGAATGCCACACAAAGGTTTGTGCACGACCCATTGCGGACTCCCCAAATGCTTGCTTTAGCATTTCATAGGTTTCCGTAGCCGTTTTGGCGAGTCTTTGGCAAAATTTGATGCACACGCCATTCCGAAATCGCAGGAGGGTCGGTGTAATGCACTACCAAAACGCCCGTAACTAAGAAACAAATGCTAATTCGATGATGCCGGCTGGCACACTGATTCACTATGAATGTAGGCCGCACCCCCTAAAGGCAGAAGCTCGTACTACATCCAGTTCGCCCGCTATTGACACAGTCTTGAAACTTTCCGATCGCACCTCGTATTATAACCTGCAAGATCTCGTCCTAAAATGCCAGAGACGAGTGTTTCCATTTAGTTTCTTTGTGTGCAGGAGAGATGTGAAAAACCAGTACAAGTGATTCGAAATTCAACAGTCGATCAATCAGTCATGTTAATCAGTCGATTGATAATTCCAGACCACCCCGGAAAGTGTTACGATGACGAGACTAATGCAGCCTACGGAGTTGGCGAGACTTGGAGCAAAACAGGGACCTGCATCCGTTACAGATGCAAAACGGGACCGGACAATAATTTCATTATCGATATCAACGGGTAAGATGAAATCTATAATTCACAGGAAACAGTAGCATGAAACAGTTTCTTGTTAAATCTGACACAGAAACTTAAAATCGGAGGTAAAATTACAGAGACTGGGCAAATCTTCTACCGTTAACCCAATGCTCTAACAATCTCTTTATTCACGAATGTCGATTGTGGTCTTCTTGGTTTTAACTTCTGAAACCATCTACGAGATTACACAACGTCATTCTAGTAGACCACAATCGACATGAATGTCTTCCTTGAAAAGTCAAAGTACGTGACTTTCCCATATAAAATACTGTTTCTATTAAATGTCCCCCTCATGTATCGTTTCCTGTTTTATTACACATCTGCTTTAACTTGCCCGTATCTACAAAAATATATGGTCATTCAATTAATGTAGTATTGTCAAAATATTTAAATTAAGTGAACTATAATGCATAAACATGTATCTTGGAGACGACTGTTTCGAAGATCGAGGTGGGTTTTGTTAAAATGTACCTTAGGGAAATTAATTTTGGTCATTAACTTAAATTGCATTAAACTGCTTCAAGATTCATTTCAGTATTACTATCTTTAGACGTCTTTGGCTGTTATGACAAAATTACCCAATTAGCTAGTTAGAAATAGAGTTAATAACCTTATTAATAAAAATAATTTAGTAATATATTTCTTATTTCCGTCTATACACAAAACTTAGTTGTTAAAATTGGTGTTATTAAAGTTAAAATTTAAAAACTTAAAATTTGGCGCTCTTCATCGCTATTACGATGTTACAATTTTAGCGCTCATTATTTTATTTCACAACATGTTTCGATACTACCGTATCATCATCAGGTTCTTATCGTTATTTTTATCTTTAAAACTAATGTATATTTTATAATGCAACTATCATTGATTTGTTTGTTTTGTAGTTTTCATTTTTGTAGGTTGTTTCTTTTTACTACAAATTTAAAAATAATTTGTTAATTAGTAGGCCTTCTATATTAATTAGACAATGAGTCATTTACTGATTATTATAAATAGTAAGTTAATTATGAAGCCTGCTATTAAATTAATTTGTCAGCAAGTTAGTGAGTTTACTGTTGATTATGAAAATGATGTTAACAGCTCAACAGTCACTGTCCTTGAAGTACTGAGATCATTTGTTTCCCTTTTCTTCTCATACGCAGATGCAGCCCTGTAAACGCAAGCCCTCCCTGCAGAGTCGTCAGTGGGAAAAGTGACGAGCCCTTTCCAGCGTGCTGTAACACTATCGCCTGCGACTAATCGGACCTACGACACGAAGGGAAAACTATAATTCTTGTAAAATACTGGAAAATTCTACTTCAGTCCAGCGACAAATTGGTTTTCTTCTCCTAAGTCACTTCATAACTCAAACCTGAAATCCGAATTTGAATAGAGGAATTAAACTACGGATAGGATCGCTCCGACAATCCTAGTGCCAATGCGTCTATTGTAAACTAGACCTTACGTTATTGTTGTATTTGTTTGTAATTTTCGAAGGTTATAACAAGATCTGAGATGAAATCTACAAATTTGACGATGGGATTTGAATAAATTGCCAAATTCTTATCGTCCTGGAGGTCATAATGCGACCTTAAACTACGTGCGAGCCACACGAAGCTATTCTAGCCGTACCATCAAATACTAAACCCACTCAAAAAACGCCTAGGTCGACATTTAAGGCGATTTAATGTGGAGAATTTAACTGATTAGATGATAATACATGGATGATGAAGTGACTAAGATATTTTCTAGCAGCATGCTTGTAAATGTAGTCTATTGTAATAAAATATATATGTTATTAAACGGGGAAATATTATTCTATGGCAATTTATTCCACTGAAATCTTAAACTTCGGCCAAATTAAAGTATTCCTATCATATTGTCAGACACTTATTTTTACAAGAAAGCCTAGTTCACAGCTAGAATAGGTGGTGTTCACATTACGAAATTCAAATTCAAAATATTTCACTTCGACACCAGCACTTTCAAAGATTATTTTCTGAGTGGTCGTCTGTCTTACTTGATGCTGTCAACGCGTTCCTGTCTAATACGTTTTTTCATAAACGAGGTTCTGGAAACCGAGTACTGGCAGTGTAACATTCCGTCTGGCTTTGATTGTACTTTATTGGCGTCGTTCTGCCGGTAACGTGAATTGTAACTGCACAGAAGACGTCGAACTGAGATTACGAATATTAGTTTCCTCAAACAAATAAACAAACAAACAAAGAGAGAAGCAAACCAAGGACTGGCATCCGAGTGCACGATAACTTCCTGAACTCGAACTTGGATTTGGGGTCAAACAACCTCAAAATATTATGTCATTGCTATTAATTTTCAAATACAAATAAATTTTTTTTATAAATCTGGCAATGATCTGTTCCTTTCCTGTTAATTTCATCTATCGTAAAGAAAAAGTTTTATGATCAACAAAATTCCCATTCTTTTTGTGACCTACACCTTAAAAAAATAAAAGACAAACTATGAAGGAAGCAGATTTCCGGTTGCGATGTCAAATGCCCGGTTCCTGGTTCCAGTAATTTAAATGTAAGAATGACATATGTGACACTTACTGAAAGACGGAGAATCAAACATCTATGTTTTGTCTACTTGCAAGTATTACGTTCCGTCTGATTTGTTCCTAGCCTGTTGAGCTGACATGCACGTGATTTGGGATTAAGAAAAAAAAAATTCTTGCCCCCTCGTGGAAATCGCATACCCGCTCGTTCAAACCATTAAATTTGCAATTACGTAATTTAGTGTTTCTATTTGTCGTTTTGGTAATTAACTTTCACTTAAGAGAAGTGCGTAGGTCTGCTGTGTTTTAAAGCTACCGACTGAGTTCCTGTTCGAACCGTCTTATCACACCTCGATAGTACAATCAGGCTTCAAGGAAGACTAAAAACAGAAGTCAGTAATTAGCGTGTCCCTTATTGCGAACGGCAATAAATCTCGGTCTCTATCTAGAATCGACCATCAGAGAGTACAGAACAATTGACGTCTGTGAAATGATCATGGCCAAATTTAAGCTCACGTCGTGTTTTTTCTCAGTTTTCATAGTCCTTCATACGTCGGTGGATGCTCATTATGACGAGGATTTGAGAGTTGTGTATTCTCACCCAGGTACGTTATTTTAATAGTTTTTTTAAGCTTATTTTATTTTATTTTATTGTGGTTTATTTAACAACGCTCTCAACAACTCAGATTAGCGTCGAATGGGTAGTAGTTTACCGACGTTTCAGAGGCCCTTGCTGCCTCCATCACCAGAGCAATAAATGATATAAATTAGCCGATAAACCTCCCGCAAATGTAAGTCATAATTAGCATAAAACTGATTTCAATTTCCTTGTAATATTCAAACCTTTCTTTCCTTCATGTAAGTTACAATATCGGACTGATTTTTTTTAAATAATGTTTCAGTATACGATTATTAACCCAAAGCTCACCTAAATAATATTTCAAAATTCAGTTTCTGTCTCAAATAAAACACAGCGTGTCTCCGTTACAAATATTAATTGCTTAATGTTGTTTACTATGCAGTAACTATTGAGTAAGTTAAAAGGATAGCAGAATGTCGTAGGTAGTTCGGCGCTGAGATACACTGCTGTGGCAAGGAATAAATGTCCTGCGTCAGAAAGGAATCACTTTAAAAATACCTGTAAATGAGACAACGAGTGAGTAGCCTACGAGAAGACAATGTCATACGGACATCAGAGTCATCGACCGACAACTCGCTTATACGCCAGTCGGTGATAACAGTGATTTAAGTTCAGCAGAATGTAATAGATCAGGCAGCCACATTGGCAAAGTATAATTATGTATGATATCGAATAAGGCGGTCGAAAACTTCCTTTATATCGGAAGTAATAAAAATTACGCTGTCGTTAGAATTGAAAAAAAAAAATTTTCTTCACCGTCGTTCATGTAGGAACTCTTAAAATAGGACGTATCTATGCGTTATTTATGGGGTCTCGGGTTCGATTCCCGGCGGTGCCCGAATTTATAACTTGCGTTGGGCAAGGCCGTGGTCTAGGCAACACGGAGCTTTCCTCCGTGGCATCCCAACAATTACTCCATTCACACACAGAAGAAGGCAATGGCAAACCACTTCTGGATCATCTGCCAAGAACGTATATGAACAGGTCCCAGTCCGAGAAAAGGATCGAAGGATCCTGTTCGTAATGTCGCCAACCTCCTGTAAGGAGACGGTGTAATAAAGACGAAGAATGCGTTATTTCAGACGACAGCAGACATTTCGATGACATTCTTGAGCCAATCTATGAAGTGATCCCTCTTTGAAGATGACACTGTTAAGTTACTTTTATATTCGTATAACTGATTCACGTTGCAGCGAGTACATTTAAGTATGTCATAGTCAGTATAGTAGAGTTTGTAAGGGGGACAAAATTGAAACCTAAACTTATGTCGCAATTTTCCAGCGACTGTTTTCGTGTTTATTCTGCATAACTTTCTTCCGAGTCAAACAAACTACAATAAACAGCCTCACATTAGTCAAGCTCCTGCCCTACGTACAATAACGCCTTCGATGTCGGCCCGTAAGATTAGCATTGTTCCAGAACACCCCGGAAAGTGTTACGATGACGTCACTAAAGCAGCCTACTACGTCGGCGAGACTTGGGAACAAGGAGGAGAGTGCGTCCAGCACAAATGCATCCAGCACAAGGGGAAATTCGTCATTAGTACTTCCAGGTATGACACATTACAAGTTTATCCGTACTTCAACAGCCCTAAAACAGCAAAGTTCGAAACGACGGACTGAGAGAATAATTAACTAACAATCTGACTCAACGATTCAACAGCTCCCTGGTAGGCCTAAGAAAAGTCATCTTTCATTGTACAAATTCTTAAACTTTACAGTAAATTATTATTGCGAAGCTAATTGCATTCCAATTACCACTCAACAATAAATCAGAAACAATTTTCCTTGCATTTTAAAAAAATATTTAAAACATATGTACCAGAAACCAACATAAAATTTCTGATAAAGTCACACAGTGCCACAATTTTTCGAATTTAGTTAAATAGTTTTGAGGTTATAAAACGCAGACAGACGAACTGACAGATCTTACCGTTTTTTTCGTGGGTTCTGAGACGAAATAACAAAACGTTATCTTCTTAAATAAGTAAACATATAAGTAGATAAATAATTAAACAAATAAATATGTAAATTAATGAATATATAATAAATACGATAACTCAAAAGTTTTAACACCACTAACAGGAAAAATTGCGTTCTAACACGTCTTGAACCAGCTACACGAAATTCGCATCTCATATTTTGAATCCGTCTTAATTCCACATCTCCTTCATCAACAAAGAGACTTCATTACGCATTTCTTGTGTCCTACACCTACAAAAGTTGCTTGTAAGTTTAGCAAAGTATTGAAAATGCCTTCCAAATGTGATTATTCATTATGATTTCAGATGCACTGACACTTCGAAATTCGAAAATGATATTTATTGCTGGATTATGGAGGGAGATATCGCCAGTTCATATCCCAGCTGTTGCCCGATAGTTCTTTGTGCCTAGTCGGAGTTATCAGGCTAAGTATAGGCCTGTACTAAGAAAGAAAGAAAGAAGAAAAGAATGAAAGCAGAAAAGAAAATATCTGCACGCAACTGAAAAGCTTAAAGGAAATAAGGCGACGTTCTATTTTTAGAAACTTGTGGAAATAAGTAACTATTAAATAATTTAAAGTGTTGGAATATAAAACCACGTTCACAAATGTTACAAATGAGGGGATTAATGTTGTTGTTTACATCAGACGAATTTTGCTAAATCAAATGACAAAGATTTTTTTTATTTCTTTCAAATTATCCCCTTCCATAACAAACATTTTAATATGTCATGGCTCACAAGAACTGCAATATTAAATGAATACGTGCCGGAATAATAGCGAAATATTTCCTGAATTGTTCTTTCGATAAATATACGATCGATAAGTCGCTGTTAATAAAATCGAGATGTTTGTTACTCTCCATGAACTTCTGCAGAGATGAAATTACTGCAAATAAATAAATAAATTCACACAACTTTTGGTAAGTATTTATGAAACATATATAAAATATCACTTTCTACGTTCTAACTTATTTATACGTTGTTATTCGTTAAGATAAACTACTGTATAACGTCTTTGAAAATGGAGTTCGATTCTCGATATAGAAATTCTTCTCTTCGTTAATACGTTTCGACCACTTTTTGGGAACATTCGACTCCTATCGAACAAGTAAAGAACAGCAGACCGTGGATATGAAAACTCACATCCATCGGTGTCGAGTTCTAGAAAACTTGAAACTTTCACATCAAGGCGCTTAAGAATTTACTCTATGGAACAGAGGCCTTCCTGATAAGCCAACAGTAGCTCATCTGGCCAATAAATTATATGACGTTTACAAAACCCCAATGTTCATTGCCGTATTTACAACAGCCGTCAACCAAACCTTGTTCTGATAACAACAAATATTCTGATAAGGTGTTCCTATAAGATATATTTTAATATTATAGTCTAATATACATGTAGGTCTCTAAATATGACCCTTCCCTTCGGACTGAACTATACAATGGACGTAGAATCGAATAATAAATCCAAAGGAATCATATTGGTTTCGGGGATTAATACTGAAGCACTAATGTTCGTAGCCCTGATAATGGAGGCAGTATGACCTCTGAAACGTTGGTTAACATCGACCAGACTACACAGCGCAACAACCCAGAAGACAGAAATCTTCATACTCATCGCCCTGATGATGGAGGCAGTATGACCTCTGAAACGTTGGTTAACATCGACCAGACTACACAGCGCAACAACCCAGAAGACGGATATCTTCATACTCTGATGACGGAGGCAGTATGACCTCTGAAACGTTGGTTAACATCGACCAGACTACACAGCGCAACAACCCAGAAGACGGATATCTTCATACTCACCGCTGTGAGAACCTCAAGTCTTACATGTAAGAGAAGATTCCACGTGTTTAGTTCTCTTAAGAAATTCAAATCATCTTCGAAGAAAGAGGCGAACATAACTGGAATATAAATTATACGGTCCCCCCAACATTTGTAAGCAAAATATTTTGGATTCACTAAAGAAAGTTTGTGGCTACGAAAGCTACAAGGCACAGAATTAGTTTCATATTCGGTTTGTCTCTTGAGTGTAACAAAGCAATGGAAAATTACTTTGTGGAATGAGACGCGTGAACTCCATGAAGGCAAGAACGGGCAGGCATTCCTTTCTAACCGCACTGATTGGCAAAACCGCAGAAAACTCCGGATGACAGTTACAAAACAGCAACTACGCGGCTGCAGGATACTCTTATCAAGATACACAACAGCCATCAAGAAGTGATGTTCACAAATTGTGATAATGAGTTGTACAAATTTCGGGTTTGTGAGGGATGAAATACAATACAGAATCACAAAGGAACAAACTGATTTTCGGAACAGTAAAGAGTTTGGTTTTCTTTGAGGTACGGACTGAATTATTAAATAATAGTGACCGCAGTATTACGTCAAGGAGCCACCGAGGCGACCTGACGACGGAAGTGCCTGCGATGAACAAGGCGTCCGTCGAGGCTTGGGCGATCGACGCGA
Organism: Zootermopsis nevadensis; assembly: GCF_977971745.1. Lineage (NCBI taxonomy): Eukaryota > Metazoa > Arthropoda > Insecta > Blattodea > Termopsidae > Zootermopsis > Zootermopsis nevadensis. Next base: position 18,299,729 of record NW_028259162.1, read on the forward strand.
CCGTGACGACTTTTGCAATCGTGGCGACCTGGCGATATACGCGAGACGCTAAATTCTTCTTCAATGTTTCAAAAAATTGACACATTTCATTTTAGTGTGACTCAATAAAGGTCTGCTCGTAATATGCTATAGGAGTCTTAATTCCAGTAAAGTTAACTGATAACAATTCCCTTTTTGATCTTAATGCTTTAATTAGAACGTGTGCAAAAAGTAAATGACACTGGCTTTCGGGAAACAACAGAAAACCTATGGGCAAATACTAATTAGTAATTACTATTAACTATAGAAAGCGGCTGTTCTATGCCCAATGTTTGTCCAAATAGGAACATAGACTTTCAGAAGTTGAAAGAGTGCGGGTTTCATTTCTTGATGTCACTTGATTAATTAGCGATCCCCGCTCGAGTGTACTTGGAAACAAAAACAAATGACTGCATTCAAATTAATCGAAAAAACATAACATCGTGCGAATAAAGACATAACAGTGTAAATAACTTATGCCTAATCAATTATATCTTCAATTATCTCTTTAAATACAATTCCACAGACATTACTCCATAAAATTAACAGACAGAAAATTCGTGAAACAAAAGTAGGATTTGAGGTTATGACGACGGTGATTACGAAGATGGCTGACTGTCATCTGATTGTAGCGCCACGTAGTCTCGTAGAAATTAACTAATATTTCAGATTTCCTTGGCTGCCTCCTTGTAATTAAACGAAACAAACTTGTGGTTTTCTTATTCCGTAAACAAACAAGTCGTTTGTCCCAAAGCCTACCGCCCCCACCCGAGGACAAAGACAGCTAACAAACCAATTAACTCATCGCCCTAAAAACTATCGATACACAATACATGCTTGTGTTCTACTCAAATACAGTAACAGAAACCCCGAAGACCTCTGATGGGTGGAAATAAAGACCAGTATTAAAATAAATTACCTTCACCACATGGCTGCTTGCGAGTGTCTGGCCGTCACCACTACAGGTAACCTTGTGATTCAGGCAGACAACCTAAGACCACCCCAGCACGGGATATTGATCGGAAAGGAAAACATTTGAAGTTTCGATCGCTCGCTAGTTCACTCGGCCTTCGCCCGGACCGAGGTCGCCACCATACTTAACCCTATTTATCTACCTACAGAGTGTGTGAGAAGTAAGTAGGCATTGAGAAATGGTTATAACCTCTATATTTCCAATGCAAAGATATTATTTAATGCCTACTTACTTCCCATCCACTCTGTACATATAGTGGTCGACCTATTCCAAATTCTTTATATAACAAGAGGCTCGATGAGATGTGGAAAAACTGCAAACCTGTTTAAAATTAAAATAAAAACCAGAAGTATATTGCGCTTGGAAGTTTTTATTAATGGATTCTACAGTACATATTCAGGAGACAAAGGGGGGAGAAGAATTATGTTAATTTTATTTATTTACGAATTCCACAGGGTATTTAAGACGACAGTGCTGAGAAGAACGTTTGGTTCTGAGGCACATGAAACAACGAAGGGACAGAGAACATCGCAAGTGTTGCAGGCCTGCTCTTCATACGATGGTGATTAGAGTTGGCAGAACACGTACTGCAGTTGTAACAACTTACGGAAAGAGACCATAAGAAACTTAAAAGTGTATGGGAGAATAATATTAAACGTTATCTCGTGGTAAGAATTGAAAGTTCTGAGTAAATGGTTGTCACTGCTCAAGGAAGATTCTGTACCACTCGGTCGTTAACGGGGCTCTATAATTCCTCCACGGCTTTGATTCGGACACAAGGGTTTCGGACAGCAGTCCGGGAAAGCAGAGCCAGAATCTTCAACAACTGTGCAAGGTGGCTCCACTTTCACAAACCCGCATCTGTAGCGATCACAAGACAAGACAAACACATCACAACAGCGCCTTCGAAAGACCTCTGGTTCTCACGAAGGCCAATATGAAGACGGCCACCTTCTGGGATGATGCATCGCGTAGTCCTACATAAATTGACAGACGTTTCAGAGACGCTTACTACTTCCATCGTCAGGTTCTTTCAGAGGTGCTTACAGTCTTCATAATTATGTTGTTTCGGGGGTGTTTACTGCCTCCATCATCAGGTCCCTTCGGAGGTGCTTACTGCATTATCATGGCACTACACGTCACAGCATCCCAGAAGACAGTTTTCTTCACTTAGACTAACTAAATGCTGTATTTTATTAAAATTCAAATTCATCACAGACGCCATTACTACATCTGCATGAACTTGTGAGGTGGGAGACATTTTTTTAACTTTTGTTCCGGCAGGAGCCTGATATTTTGCGTGATGATGATAAATGTTTTAAAAAAATTCGTAAATTCGATTAAGATTGTCTTTACATGTCGATCGTGATAATGTGTGTTTATTTCAGCTCTGATGTGAAATGATGACGTGAAGGTCCACATATAAGTTACAATCTGATATTAAGCGAAAATCACACGCATTCCTACAAACTCTGCACGAACCAATATTATAGGTTATCAATTACAAATATGGCGCATGCGCGAACCTATTCGATTTTATCTGACTACCTTCAAGAAATGTAACTATGCTCTGAAGTCGATTGATACCTGTCGGGTTTATTCTTATTTATTTGTTAATTTAGATATAGTATTTAATGACATCTTCAACAGCGTCGAATTACAAGGCTATCAGTCGATGATTGATTGGAAAGGAAGAGCTAATGACATAATTTAAAGCTATATCCCGACATCTGCCTGGAGGGATGAGAGGAAACCACGGTAAAACTCAGAGTAGATGGTCTCAGGGCTCACATTTGAACCCCGGACCTCCGGAATACGACAGTCCCAATCCGCTGTTTGACAAATAATGAATCTGTTTACATGTCCGCACTACATTTATCTCTTTGAATGTAAATTAATTACCCTGTTAACGAAATCCTAAACTTGTTTTCTCGCCAGGTGGAGCAGCTGTACTCCACGCAAATCGTGCCGATGCGCCACTTCTCGCCGACGGCGTATGCCCTCTCGGTTTCAGGGTCGTAACACTTACCGGGATGGTCTGCGGGCAAACATCAGTCGTGACATCTCTGAGTACTGTACAAACACACAACAAGTACAGAAATCCCTTGACAACCGCGGAATTTCATTTATGAAACAAAATTGCCATCGTTGGCAAACGCTCGTTAAAAGCAGGTCTAACAACTTACCAAACTATAAGTATCTGCAAAAATGAAAGATACATTGTAAGGGAAATATAAGAATTTGTCTCACAACGACACGTATAAATAGCAATCCGGAAGCTAGAAAACTTGTGAGGGAAGCCGTTAAAGCCCTACACCAGCAAATATGGATCTCTTGCTGCAGAAATACTGCATATAAGTAAGATTTCAGATTTTCTAAGATGGTACGCCGTGCAGTCTGATAAAGATGGCTCAATGTCGTTTCAGATGTACTTTCTGCTGCCATTATCATCTCCGTGATGACAGAAGACGGTCATATTCAAACTGTACATAAATCCGCAGATGGCGAGAGATTTATGTAGAAATATTTAATAAAAAGGTGGGTGACGTCATGGGGATGTGAAAATCTCAGCTGCAGTACGAGTGTGTACACACTGAACGAAAAACGTTATCAACTTGCTTTAATTTCTTGGTATCTGTTTCTTTTTCCCATGTCAGAAATGTGAACTTCTATAAAGCGACAGAGTACAATCATAATTACATTTTCTGTTAAAGGCGATAGGTTTTGAGGTCATGTCCGACAATTTAAGATACCAGAGAATATCGATTGCTTTGGCTGTAAAGTTATTAATCTGTACGATTCACTGTGTCTCGAAATAAATGGGACGATTTACAGGAAAACAGATATTATAAATTATTCTCTCATTCATGTTACGAATTTTGAAACGTATTGGTTGAGGTCAGTCACGCGTCCTACGTCATAATCGCAAACTATCCTGCACAACTCGTTAATTGACCTCGATCCGTATCCAGTATCGTTTAAAGCAAAAATAGGTATAAAATGCATGAACAAATTATTTTCATTCTGTAATAAATACTTATCACAACTTTAACCAGACCACGAGTTTAACATGGTGGAACGGACAACCTTTCCAGCTTACCTGCATTTGGCTCCACTATCATCATAGCGACAGCTCCCTCTACCGTGGATGGAAACCATATCCCAGAGATCACAAATATGGGCAGATACAGGCAAACCTGCATGTTGATTACCTACAGTAAGGACAAATGACAATTTAAAGTGAACATGGCTGAAATATACCGAGTTTTCTTATCTATAACAAGAATAAAAAAGTTTTGAGGTGTTTCGCATGTTAAGGGCTGGAACTTACAGACTTCGACAAAAAGAAATGTCCCGTAGATGTCTTCCTGTTTTCAATATTGCCTAAATATTCGACCTGACATGATCTTCTCTTTTAACACACAGTACTAAAAATCTTCCAGTGAATATATACTGTAACGTGAGTCTGAAATGTGATTAAATTAAGATTCTACTTCGATACAATTGTTACTTTAACACAACAAAGTTATAGACTATCCTTCAGGATTGTTGTCAGATAAAATTTTAAGTTGAAAATGTTCACACACTTTAAAGGAAAGTGATTTACGAAACTTGTAATCACAGTTACAAGAAATACGCAGGTAGCAATTTTCTGTCTTGACGAAATTAGATAATTGTAAGCAAGCACACTTTCTGATTGACTTAGGTTATAATACAGGTTATGGAGATACAGAAATACCTTACAGAGCTTTCTTGGTTATGGTCAGCAGAAACTGTTCAGATTATAAGGTTAACAGGTATCCGCGCTAGTACTTTTTTGAACGGATGCCTTCCTTTTATGGCTTCAGCACAATACGTACCGCTCGTGATGCTTCACGCTGGCTCAATGCTGAGCGGAACAGTCTGTAAATACTGCATCCAAATGCTCACATTTGTTCATTCTGCAGGAAGTAGTCTTGGAACGGAAAGGAGCGGGTGCGTTATCATAGTAGCCCACTTCTACTGTGCGACTTACATAAGGGGGACTGGCAGAGGTTAGTAGCACACGCTTTGCTCAGTAGTGGTTATGCTCAGTCCGCAACGAACACAGTCAAAAATCACCACATGCCGGAAGTGACTGACGATGACAAACACCTCCAGTCGAACCAATCCTCTGGTTGCCGCGTGTTCATCTGTGCTGTCAGAGGAGCCAACCATACACTCCCAGATATAAATTCTAGTTCCTTTGTGCAAATTTAAACGTGTTTTGGCAAAGAAAACTTTGTTACTTTCTTTCTTACGTCAGAATTTACTATTTAATATTTTGTGCTTGTATTTCAACCCGCATACTTTTTATCCTCACGCACGAGAAAATAGTAGGAACAACTCACCAAATTACTTCTTATTAGGCGTTCTTCTCGTTCTAGCATGAGTGAAAAACGCCTTAAGCAAGCCTTCCACGGTTGTCGCGGTTTTTTTCTAGAAATTACGCAACCTGCACAACTCTGCAAAAGGGCAAAGCTAACCCGGAGGTGGGGCTACACCCCAAGGGTTCCTCTCATCTTCAGCGGGGCTCTTTCCTACAAAGCCTCTGGCCTCTTTGACTTGCCTCATTATGAGGATTTGCCCTGTTGATTTAGCAAGGTAATGTCCCCTACACCTGTTCCTAGCTGGGGCTTTCCCCGATATACTTGTTCTATGAGGTCCCTTTCTGGACCTTCTCTCCCACGCTGAGACCACATAAAATTTGGAAAGAGTGCTTTTCCTGCGTAGAGCTTTCACCATGATGGGTCAGATCACCACTAGGACTGCCAACCATAGGCTTTGGCCATACACGAGGCTAGCCGTACCCTCTTGGGAAAAACTCTGGGGATCTTCAGCTGGATCATACATACACTGATACAGAGACACTAAAGTTTAAATGGCAGAATGTGTCTAACAAGTATTTCAGAGGGAGTGCAAAGTAGACCTACCTCCTTGTGGTGCACCCTGGGCAACGTCTTTGATGGCAAAGTGGTCTACAAGCTTGGCAAAAAAAGGGTCAAAGATGAAATTCTATGTACCTGCCATTTGACATAAATAAATAAATAAGTATTTCAGAGTTACGAGGTTTGAATCTCAACCCGAAACAATCTGCTGTAATGGATTTTCTTGTTGTTTTTGGACAAACTATCAGATAGTACTAACTTGTCGTCATCAATGTCACGCTTACTTCACACTAAACACTATAAGCCTCCACTGAAGAATCAATTGCATTAAGTTTACAGAAATGTTTTGGCAAGAATTTGGCGACTGTTTTCAGGCAATTTCTGTACCATGCACTAAAGTACCAGCTCTTTCAAACTAAAATTTTAATGAACATTTATTCATGCAAGCATATGTACAGTAATGACACACAAGTAAATGCATAAGATACGAAAACAATTCTTCAATACTGGAATGTACAATCAGGAAAATCACTTGGACATACAATGACAGTAAATATAATTAAATATTTGCAATAAAATATAAAAAAAACACATTACTTCAAATAACTTTAGTTTAAAATCTGATACAGAAATTTTAAAAATTTCCATTCCTTACAACACTGAAATAGTTAATTAATTACTTGTAAATATACAAATCTGGTGTGCTTAAAGCAACTTATTAATGCCAATGTAAAAATCTCAGTTTTTTATGGTTATACTCAAATAACCAGGTTATATGGATTCTCTGTTACAGACAAGTTTTTGCCTAGTTCAGTACATATGTAACATACAATGTGTGCATAATTTTGATTGAGATATGTGTGTAAAGGGTGGGGTGTGGGGGACAGACTGCAGAAAGTGGTTTTGAGTGTGGGTCCAACAAACTCTCACACAAATTCTACTCTACTCTACAGAACCAGCAATATAATAATAAATTCAAAGCTACAAGTCTGCATGGATCTGAAAGGAGGATACGGCAGTAAGGAAGTTACTTATGGACCTCAACCTGCAATGTGTTGAACTTTCCTACTAGAGGAAATAAATAAAAATAAAGATGGCTGAATAATACATAACTTCTTGGGTGCTATAAGGTGAATATTTATCATGGAATATGTATCCTTTGTGAAAACATTTTCATAAGAACTATACATTTTTCCTGTACATAGTACTCACATATTTAGGCTTAATGCACCAACAGCAGCACAATTACTTTATCTTCTCACTTATGATCTCTGGTCACAGAGTAGCTGCTTGGACATTATGGCTGCCCACTGCTAGATTCAAATGAGTTAAATAATTACAAAATTATTATGGATTTAATAGAGTGGCATGACCTGATTTCCACAGAGGTATAAAAGTAAATGCACTGGCAAATTTCTTCCTATGCCTAAGCAATATAAATACAAAGGTCCAAAGGTCATATACATATATGGCTCCAGTACTAGATAAACTTGAGTGGTGAGCTGTACACTCTGACCACCTTAACTCTAGGGAAAGAGAAAGATCCCACTGCCCCAGCTGGGATTACCCTTAATGTATAATTTAAATCAAGTCATTTTATTGACTGAAATATAACAACTCTAACTGCATGCTTTAATTTTACACCAGATAAAATTTACTGTACTGAGATATAATCAAAATATTTGAAAATAAAAAGTGTATTACTTCATTAACTTTTCAGTTAAAATATTAATGTACAAATTTGAAGTAAATACAGTTTTACCAAGGTTTGCTTCTATTAGAAGGACTCAATATTAAACCTACATACCAATCAGTATATGACTTAAATTTAATGATAATTACATTAATAATTCTTCTGCATATGACATTTGAGCAAGCAAGTAAAAGTTACATTACCAGAATCAAAAACATTTTTGAAAAATAGTAAACATTTTAAAATGAGATAGCATATGTTATAATATATTCTCTTCAAATGCAACCGAAGATTACTGGTTTTACACATAAATATATATACTCTAAATCAATCTACCTATGTTGGACTGTACCTTCTAGTTCTGTTTCATGATTTTGTCCTAAATGTTAGGTCAAGTGTATATTATACTGCATAATCCATTATTCATCTCAACCACTAAATAAAATACAAGCAGCACCTTTTATGAGACACTTAGTCATTACAGACTGGAAGTATAGTGCAGGTGCTTACGTCATCCAAAAACTTTTAAGTTAGGCCTACTATTTTGGACTAGTTGGCTAATAATGTAAATAGTAAGTGTGCACAATAGTTATGATTTTCACAAATGTTTTAAATTGTGATCAACTAATCTTATAGGCATTTGATTGATTATTAAATCTAGATGTATGAAGTCCATAAATAGTTAACCTTCATAATATGATAGTATGGGATTTAAATCCCCATATTACAGCGCTATGGACATTGGACTTAAACTCTTGAGTTAACATCTTAACACGTGGCCAGCCGGACTGTATGTGAGCTGCGGTGCAAGACAAAGATTAAAACCACAGTGCTAAATGGAAATTTAATTTTACAATTTTTGTATTAAATTAAACATTCTTCTATTTCATTTAAATTTTCCTTTTAAAAATGGAAGATAAGATGGGTTTTGGTATGGATATTGTTATATGTTTAACAGTCACCGCGGAAAATAAAAAGTTCAGTTTGCAGGAAATTGTAAACGTTCAGCTTAAAAATGACAAGAGCAGGCAGGATAGATTTCTGTTCACTGATAATGTAAGACACAAAGGAAACATGAAGAAGAAGGACTTGCTCCATAGTAATATGCCTTCTTGTCGATCATGGTCTTCTGGCTTGTGATGCTTTGTAGTCTTGCAGATGGTTATCAATGTTTTTCCAATATGTTGGTAACCAACCATTAGGTCACACACTGTCACAACCAAGTAGACCAATGATACCATTTTCATTGCTTTGAAAAACTCAAATTTCCAACTATCTTCATAGAATGGGAAATGTTAGATATAATTTATTGTACAACTCAAACAAAAAACACCATCACTGTAAATAACATCCCTATATTTAACTTATTCATAAAATTTGCAATGGTGTTTTTGGTGTTCAATTGGGCCTTAAAGCCTCTAGTGCCATTCTATGCCATGATATCATTTAACTTAAAAAACTATTCTCTTTTATATGTTTACTATTTATATGTAGCCTTATTAAGAACTGTGATTTTGAACATCAATTACATATATCACAATAAACATTTAAAAAATGAGTAACTAGGCCACAAGTTGTTGTAATATTTACTCTTAAATATATCAACATGATGGGTGCCGGTACAGGCTGATGAGTCTAATCCGTGAAGAGGAGAAGAAGAAATATATCAACACAGGATATATTTATGTTCTTTCAATCTGCCTGAAATAATCTTGATTTACCAAAAGAATGCTGAATGACATTTAAATCTCGCACACGCAAATGTACACTGAGACCACACATTCAAAAACAAAAAAGAATATAAAAATAATTTCTTGTTTAAAAATTATACTGTAAATGTGTTATAGCACACAGGTAAGCAGGGTCCAAAAATTATTCTGATACAAACATTTGTTAGAATATAATAAAAATAAAAATGATAAGAAATTCAGAAATACAAAAATCATACATATTATACAGAAACATTAAAACCTGTGCCTACTTTACCCACTTTCAAACAATGGCATATGCAACAGCATACTAAATAAAAAGTTCTGAGAGTTAATACAAATGGTGCATGGAGCACCTGATCTTGGCTGACTGTACTTGAAGGCTGTGGATTCGCATTTTTTATGTTGTTCTATGACAATATAGGCCTTACTGATATCTCACCTAAGAAGTCCCAGTTCTGAATCAGAATGCAGCACCAAGAACTTCCTTCTTATTCTTCGGTAAGAATTTAAACTTCGTCACTTTTTCTTGCATTGAATTTGAATTCTCTTAGAAAAATTATATTCATCTAATCAATATGAAATGAAATAAGAGTTTTGCCCTTTATTGTATAGGCTAAGCAATAACCCTAATAAAGACAATCTCAATGAGCCACATGTGGCCCAGCTGGCTGTACATCACAGTAACATCATTAAAATGTTGAAGCTTGAGTTAATATTCAGCCAGCAGCTCTGTAGTGAGGGAATTTAAATTCCCTATTCCCAAACAATAAATGCTAATATACAATAATTAATTGACTGCTCTGACACTCTAATGAATAACTATATTACACAACAGATACATGAAACACATCCTGTTGCCTAAATCTTTGTCATTCAAACATAATACTGTCTTGTAGCCAGAAATGAAAATCCACACAAAACTTCTCACAGATATAACAATAACATTTCAGCTTTATTCTATAAATGATGTAGCCCTACCTGCATAATGTAACCCTTCAGTGGATGATCTACCAAATATTTTCTGTTTTGGAAAAGAAAACTCTATTTAAGGTGCTCTTGTGAGGATGAATGAAACTTGAAAGAAACTTATAGTGGAGAGTATCAATTTAGGTGTTACCTGAATGTAAATGTATCAAAATTATTCATATATAAATAGTTTTCTTGACTTTCTGATGTTTGATACTATAACTTCTCCTGTACCAACAAACAATTAAAATAATCTGAGACTAAAGGATACATAGGGAGTTCTGTTTTTGTTTTAATATATTCCCTGACAGCAAATCATGATTTATGCCAAATAACCAGCTCTAGAAAGGCAAGTGATGAAATCAATATTTAATCTTTGTCATCTGCTACCAAAGTTTAGAGCTTATGTAATGTTTCAAACTGTTAGTGTTCAATTTTTTTCATATGTAAACTAGTGCTAAACCAAATAAATTGTGAACAAACTATAAACATATGAAAACCTCAATTAATAATGCTATATTTATAACAACTAACCTCGCTTCTCACTACTGAACAAAATCTCTCTTGTTGTGTAGTGGCTAGATATCTTGTTTCTCACGCTTGGAGTTCACAATTATTTGTACAGATATGAAAGAAACAATATACAGTGGATTCCAGTTAATTGGGACACATCGGGACAAGAACACTTTGGCCTAATTGTGCGGCTGCCCCAATTATGTGAAGTTCCATGTAAAGAGTTAAAAAGGATTGTTCTTTAAGATTTGTCCCAAATAAACGGTTACCCCGATTAACCAATGGCCCAATTAACCGGAATCTATTGTATTTAATTTGTGTATAACTGAACATGGTCGAAACACAGCACACCAATTGCTGGCACAAGATAAGATAACCAAAAAGAATATTACTCTATATTTAAAAAGTTAACACCATGAAAAGACAATAAAAATAAACTTTTCTGCATCTCATAAATCATTTAAACTTTCACTAAATCATCACATTTTTATTTAAACTAAATTTCCTGCCTCAGCGACTGTTAATAATGGCCATTATAAATGTGGGATAATCCCAGAAGGTTCCCTTAAAATACACAGTGATAACACAATTATATTAAACTTATTGGTCCCATCAGTAATATAAACGTAAAGAGCAAACATAACAACTATAACAAAATATTAATACTCAGATTCTTGCACAGTGTTGCATGCTTCAAAAATTCATATAGGTCTATTACCAAAGTATAAAGTACAAAATATGGATGGCAACTTGTAATCATTATAAGAAAACAAAGTCTAATTAAAGATAAACTTTCATTACTTTAGGGAAATGAAGACAGTGGAATGAACATGATGTTCAGACAACAGTTACTTTGTTCACTGATCACCACCTTCCCCTTCCTCTGGTTTTGTATGTATGATCTCAGCATATTCAGTCTTATCATCCTCCCGACGAACAATGGGCCTCCGTGTTGATTGCAGATCCAGTTCTGCATAAACCACATCCTGTCCATGTGGTTTCCCTTTTGCTCCCATAGCAATATGTTCACTACTTTCCGTCCCAGGGTTTTCCATTTCCTGCCAACATAACAAATTCACGAGCACGTACACTACCAGCCAACTGACCTACATAATGCACCGACTAATGAACCACTCAGCTAAGTCCAGAACCTGAAGACTCAATACTAATAGCAGAATTTCATAAGTTAAATATTTTTATGGTATTTATGGTCTTTGAACTGTTTGTGATAAATTTGATGTTTCATTTTAATGTAAAGATAGCTTTGGCTTCTTTTTACAAATAATAGGCTCCTCTTTACTTGAGGACTATAGAGAATTGCACCCTCTATGCTAATACATATACTCATATCTCACTTCTTTTTGCATTACAATTCTACAGTTGCCTCATAAAAGTGACAACACATACGAAGAGGTACTAACAAAATCTTCAAAATTCACTACAAAGCAGAGGAATATAGAGAAATATGTAGTAGACCATTAAAAATGGCTCTGATGTCAGATCAGACTTGAGTCTAATCTTTAAAGGAAGATAAAGAGGAAAAGAAGGAAACAGGGGAGGACAAAGACAAAAGAAACTAGAGTATTTTAGTACATTTTCATTGTTTATACCAATTACATCATGAAACATACCTTCTCAGTCTCCATGGCTACATTTTGCAACTGAAAAAAAAAGAGAAGAAGAATCAGTTAAAAGTAATTAAAATAACCAGTTTATTTGAGGTAATAGTAATTATAAAGTGGCTTTGCATGGATGCATGCACACACACATTCTATGGATCCAAAATTTAGTAAGACTGACTACAGGATGTGAAATACATCATAAAGTACAAAACATACTGAGGAGTACAAATTTAAATATTAACTAACATAAATTTTAAAAAGGGTACACTAAAAAACTGTTATACAGCAGATATGTTAATGATTTATACTAAATAATTAAAGTAACTTCTAAAATGATTATGAGTCCTTTTTAAACTATAGAAATTCATCAGCATGCAATTCACAAATGTTTGTAACATAACTATAATTACTGTGAAAATCTTGCTTTTCATAAGATGGTACAAAATGGACTATCACATTCAATTCTACTTTGAAACATGACTTTAAACTGTGTTTAAGCACCACTGCTCATTGCTCAGTATTCTTCACACTTAATTTTCCATTTGTGTAACATTATAATAATTCTTGCAACAATTGCTATTTTGTTCATTAGAATATATTAATCTGTTCAGCAAGGTGTTTTTAGATACTTGTACTAACTGCAAGGAATTAAAATGTTGCTTAATACCAGGGTGGCTCAGTTAGTATATTGACTGGCTATGGACTGGACGACCAGGGTATGATCCCGGACGGGGACAAAGGATTTTTTCTCTAGCCTCTGTGTCCAGTCTGGCTCTGGGGCCCACCCAGCCTCCTATACAATAGGTACCAGGGTCTATCCAGAGGGTAAAGCGCGGCCGGGGCGTGATGCTGACCACTCGCCTCCACCTAGTGCCGAGGTTAAGAATGAGTAGGAGTTATAAGTCCTCTCACCCCAAGCACCTACAGTTGGACAGCTTCACTTTACTTGTAATACATTAATAAAGTTTAGAAATATCTAACTGCTAATGCTGAGCAGTTAACAGGGAGCTGTTAACTTCTAGTAAAAAGACATTTAAAAAAAATATTAATCAATGAAAACCCTTTGACCACCATGACTTGCATATCTTGAGTTAGAAAATGCTGTAATAAATTGCTTTGCCTGAAATGTCCTGGCCTATAACTTACCAGCAATTTTTAAAGGTTTCTGATGAAATCTATATGAAAATGACTGTCGTCTGAGGTGCAGTGCCATGTAGTCTGTTAAAAGTTTACCAGTGTTTAAGGGATCTTTTCTGCCTCCATAATCAGGGCAAATGACCTGATGATGGAGGCACAGTGCTACAACCCAGAAGACAGCTATCTCCACACTCACTGTTGTGAGAACCTCAAAACCTACTGAGATCTATATGGTTAGCAACAAATCTTACACACTTATTTTACACTCTGCTATCATTTGGAAAATAGTTATCTGTATGCTTCTTGCAACATAAATTGAGCTAAAACATATTCAGCAGTCAAAGGGTTCAGAAGACTACTTGTAACTAGTAACTTGTTGGTGAAGTCCTTACTTTCAAGTCCTCAACATCAGCAGCCACCTTGTCCTTTTTCTTATTGAGGATATATGTGAGGTTCATCCTGGGTTTCTTGCTCTTTTCAGCTGGCCCATGGTCAGCACTCTCGGTGTCACTACTGCAAGCAGCAACCAGCTATCTCAATGCGAACTTTGTAAAACCATAGGATTTGTCATTCTCACAGTGGTGAGTACGAAGATGGCTATATTCTGGGTTGTAGTATTGTGCAGTCTGGTAGAAGTTTACAAATGTTTCAGAGGTCCTTGCTACCTCCATCATTAGGGCAATGAGTCATTACCCTGATGGCGGAGGTACTACAACCCAGAAGACAGCCATCTTTTTAAGACAGGTCTCTCTGTTTACTTTACAATGCCATGATATAACATACTGGCCAATTGAACAAAACTTTAAAAGCCTGTACACAATAGAAGATTTGGAGGTAAAACTTATGTCAGCTTCCAGCTTCCCACTCTGCTTTAACACCTAAGAAAAGAATTCCAAGTACCAAATGAACCAGAGGACAGATAAGAGTTAGAAGTTATTTTACAAATGTGATGAAGAGAAAATTCCCTGCTTTTCATAGGAATCAAACCCTGGCTGTCAAACCCATAACTGGTCACTTAACTGCTCATAGGAACAAAATATACATGCAGAATTTTGGTTTAAAATTTTTTCACTCAAACTATATCGTATTCATACAAATCAACAATGATGTTTGAAGTGCAAAATGATGACCTTCAAATATATCACTGAACACAATTCAAAGACAGGAGTAAATCTTGATACTTAAAATTTATGATGAGAGACAAGACCCATCCAGTACCACGACTGGTTAGATGCTGGATGTCCAGGGTTCAAACTTGATAGGGGTGTTTAGATTTTTGTCTTCCCCTCCACGGTTCTGATATTAATCCAGAGTGCTATCCAGTTGGTATTAACCCTTAGAAGCCCAATGGTAACTATGTTCCACCTACTTCAACAATCACTGACTGTACTTATGTACTTATGGGTTTGTTTACTGTAAACAGGGATTATTTCCTAAAACATAATTAACCAGATGATATGGAAAGTACACAAAGACTGTAAATGCCACAAAATGAGATGTTTGTAACAGAATCTCCTAGTATACAGGATATCTGTCCTTTCTTACATCCAATCCTGCATTCACATCATAGGAGCAGAACAATGTTCAAGATGATATTGTAATAAGCCGGAAAATAAATGGCTACCAGGTCAATGGTAAACCTATTACATGCCCAGCAAGCCAAGAGTGATTTGGATCTGTTTTAAAGAAACAACCTAGCCTTAGACCAGAGAAACTTGGCTGACAGACAATCCACATACAGTTTAAAAAAAGAAGACCTGTGATTGTCTCAAAATACTGTTCCATTTTTGAAATATATGCTGCATTACATTTTATTAAACTTTCCTGTAATAATCTTAAAACCTTGCATACCATGCAATGTTGAATATTTATCTAAAATATGTAAAATCATGCATACAAACGAAACTGTTTACACTTTGAAAAACACTTAGTGCCAAACACATTTTGACCTCAAGAGGTCATCAGTGGCAAAAATATTAATTCATTTGATTTAATAGACAGACTAATGAATTAATATTTTTGCCACTGATGATGACCTCTTGAGGTCAAAACGTATTTGGCACTCCATTTGTGGAAATAAGCTGAGTTTCTAATTCAGCTATGATTCCTCTTCGTAAACATATTCAAACAGCGACAAAACTACTCGTAAGAGTTAAAGTGGTCATTGGCACTCTGAATGCTAAACAGCTCGACTTTGAAGTTATCAAAAAAGAGGGAATGAGAAAGAAAGAATATAAAAGAGAAAAAATTGCCTTTTATGGATTCAAACTTTGTTATAATTATGCACATAGTTTTGAGACTATTCTCTATACCTGAAGCTTAATTATCCAGGAACAATTTCTTCCATCTCTAACTACATTGACAAAGAATGGCTGAAATCATTATTTTTTCTATTTCTATACACTGTATGATAGCAATATGCAAAATATAATAATTTACTATAAATGTATTTGGAAATTATAACTATAATTTTCATTGATATCTGTACAGTAGTCCCTCACCAACTGTGGGGGCTACGTTCTAACCTAAACCTGCAGCTGACAAACCTGAGGTTATAAAACATCAGGGCATAATGGAAGATCAGGGTTAGATGGCCGTGATCCTTTTGACACAAACCTAAAAATTTTGTAATTTACAAGTGATGGATAAAAAATATAAAGTTATGAGCTGCTGAGGGTTGATTTTCAGAGTAAGATGTTCAAGGTGGGAGTTGCTCAATGATGCACTCTTAGTCAATACCGCAGTAAATAAAATAGTATACCTAAGTACACGGTATCAGTACTTGGTTTCCTTTAAACAGTTTATAGTTATTCATCTGATTTTATGGAATTCAGATATTCATCACCAAGTTTAAAATCACTGCACTAAAACCTATTCTCAACCAATTACAAAAATTATCTTCACAACCTGTTTCATTAAGGCCAATATTATCTACCCATCTGTATATCTGTATTCCTCCTCCTTGATGCATTCACACTGACAATACTGGATAAAAGAGTACAAAGTAAAACAGTATACTGCTTCAATGATGGCTGACTTCCGTGTTGCAGCACCATGTAATCTGGTAGAAATTTACCTCCACCTTCAGGGCACCCTGATGATGACGTCAGCAAGGACCTCTGAAATCCTGGTAAACTTCTACCAGATTACACTGTGCTGTAATCCAGAGGACAGCCATCTTTGTACTCACTGTCATGAGAACTTCAAATTCAACTTTGTATACTTCTTATTAAGCATATGTATTAAAAACAGTGGCTGAAGAAACTCATTGGTGAGGAACTCCTGTATTTAATCCAGCAAATTAATAGAATTACATGTAAATGCAAAAGTAAAACTTTGCACATTTACCTGCATCTCTTGCCCCATGTACAAAATACATACACCACACATACCATGTGACAAAGCAATATGGCACTAGAGATTCTGTGCCTTTGATAATGCAGGTACACAGCTGTTACATGAATTTCAATAAACAAAATAACAGTATTTATGGGGCAGTGGGATGTTCATATCACACGTAACAAAAGACAAACATGGAAAAAACACAAGCACGTTATCTTACATTTATAAATTACATCTTAAAAAACTTCAGCATCAGTTGCTGTATTTTGTGATACCATCAATACATTGTTGATCATTACTCATTAAAAGCAGCGTGTACAAATCACAGCAGTTATTTTTTGTTGCATCATTTTACAAAATGCTGAAATCAACTTTTACATACTGATCCCTGAAAAATTAGGTAGTTAGGTTAGGTTAAAATTATCAGTGGTTGGTCATGCTTTACATTGGTAGTGGGGCACTTCTACAACAAAATAAAAAATATATAATTCTAGCACATTTTAATATCGCCAAATATATAAAAATATCATTTCTACTAAGATATTTTGAAGTAATTTTAACAAAACTAAAATGCTAACACATACTTTTCATTACATTTTTATAACAATACATTTATGGATATTAATGGAAGATGAAAAGTAACAAAATACTTCTTCTAAATGGATGTAAATGCGTTAATATTTATTTACAAAACTGGTTGTTATTTTCCTCTCATTATTTTGACAAATATTTCTTAATCTTGATCATCATTCACTTCTTCATTCAGAGTTATTTGTTTAGCACACTCTGTTGGTAAACTATTATGTACTATGTACTTTCCTTTCATCCACATTTCTACATATTCATTTACCCCTTTGTCTGTTATTAAAATTGTGAAAATTTATCTACAGTTCAAAGAGGGCTGTTTTCTGGGATGTTACACCATGTAGTCTGAAAAATAATAACCAATGTTTCAGAGAAGCTCACTGCCTCCATCATCAGGGATGAAAGCAGCAAACTGCTCTGAAACAGCAGTCAGTATCTATCAGACCATATGGGGAAAATCTTAGAAGATAGGCATCTTCATACTCATTGCTGTCAGAACCTGAAATCTCATCTATTTATAATGCAGCTGTTGAAGTCGGGTAACAAACATGTAAGTTTCTTTTCCGCTATTAGCATGAGACCGTTTTTCAGGAAAATACAAGAATGGAAGAAATTAATAAAATTTATAAAAAACTTCTCTTCCATACAAAGTCACTAACTCAGTTTTCAATTTATTTTAACAAAGGAAAGGACAAGATTTGACTGCTCCAAACCTTTTATATCTCAGGGATCAGATTATGTACTTTTTACATTACATACATAAGAGGTCAATAATATATTAGAGCATGCATATTAATAAATAGTTATTCTAAAAACAACAGAAATATACACACAGTTTAAAGCAAAGCTAAGCATAGATGGATTGTTGGTTAGTCTTGTTACAAAGCGCAATAAAAGACACAGCAATACAGCACTTTAAGATCATACTTGATTTTATCTTCTTGAGCCATGCACCGCCCCATGCAATGGATGTATCCAACTGCCACCTTCAGTGTTGTCAAATCTCTCACTTCCAATCACAGGGATATCAAATCTATTCCATCAAATACACCCCATGCAATGGTCCTCAAAAGATCAGGCAGTCCAACATGGTTCTTTATCATCAACAATTTACATGTTTTCAATAACTGTATTGGTTAAAGTGAAAACTTTTATACCAGCCAGGGACAGAACTTGGGTTTTGCACTTCCCATGAGACTTTCTCAACTCCCGAGGATACCAGAGACATCAATAAAGAAGATGTCAATATTCTTCACTCTAGTGACCCAAAATCTCAGATCTGTGACTTACTGATTAAATTGGCAACATTTAACTTCATTTCATTTTCAGCACTCACAAACCTTGCAAATTCTGATGTACAATGTTTTGGTTCCATGAAAAATTTTATGTCAATTAGGGTCTGGATCTGGGTCTTTAAATTTCAATCTGACAAACTGCATTAAAACACTACTAAAAGAAATCCACCAGTAAGATAAACTTCTTCACTCTATTACTCCAAAGTCTGAACAGTTACCACGTATAATTTGCTAATAATCAATAGCTTCACTGTTATTGTGAAGAAAAATAAGCTGGTCGTTTGTTTTTCATAATTTGTATAACTGTCAGAATTTAAATGTTAATGCAATACTTCATCCCCGCACACATAAATAAATATTCAATTTTTCACCTTTTAAAATATTTCTTTACTACTTTGTGGAATATTTCTAAATGTAATACTGACATAAACAGCACTCTCTAGATTTGGTAGAATTATTCCATCTTAATGTACAATGTTATTTTCCATGCTACAAACACTTATGCCATAATAACGAAATTGCTAACTTAATTCTTCAGTGGATCACTACTGTAAAATTTTTAAATTTTAGGATGGTCATCCTCTTTGAAATACTGTTTTATTACCACAGCTAGGAACGGAAATCTGATACAACCAAGCGTTAAACTTCCAAGAGATTTTAAAGTATGTGTGTTTACAAAACCACAATGACACTCTCAGATATCAAATGTACACCCCTGCTGCTAGAAAGAATAAATGTGTCACTTGATGAAGATGATCAATCAAAAGCATGAATTAAGAGACGAGGTTTCTGCTCTTTCTACATGAAGTCCATGTTTTGTGCAATGGTTCGTACACTCTATTAATTAAAACAAAAATGATTTTTTTTAAATATTTAGCTCTCTATTATGAAGTCGACAAGCATTATGAATCAAATGGTGATGTACTGTATGACAAAAATAAGGCATATTTCATGTTTCATTAATCTAGATTTATTCAAAAGTGACATACTGTATGGGGGACAAAGCACTCATTTTATTAGTATCCACAACTTTAATCTGTTTTTAGTCTAATGGATATTCAGTGATACATATTACGAAGTCTATTTAAAACTTCAAACAATGTGGAAGTCAACAAAATTAGTGAACAAAACTGAATCAGTGACACATTTTACCAATACTGAAGTTCTAAAAAATTCATTCAGCCAAAGCTGCAATAAGTATGATTTGAAATTCTAATGGCAGTGAATATGAATATGGCTGTCTTCTGGGTTGTAGTCTGGTAGAAGGTCAGAGGTCCTTGCTGCCTCCATCATCAGGGCAAATTACCCTTTTGATGGAGGCAACAAGGACCTCACCACAATACATCTCGGAGGACAGCAAAGCTGCATTCTGTATATATAGACAAACTGACTGATCTCAAGAACTTATGATGGATTTTCTTTGTTTAATAATGGAATCAAAGATTTATAAATTAACAATACTAAAATGCAGACACCCACATTTCAAACAGCAACGTTTTTACAATATTATCTGCCATATTTAAATTAGCTGCCTACGGTAAATAATAAATACAAGATTCCAGATCTGACAACAGATAAACTAGTTAACTATTTTTGATTGTTTTTATCACGTACCATTTTCTAACTGCATTCAGTCAGAAAAATTATTTCTTCTTACCATTTTAAGCAATTTGGAGTGTCAATCAATCTACTCAGCCTGCCCAACTAAAACCCTGATACTGAGAGTGTTTCCTTGGAAGAAAAATCAGAGTACAACTACATAGGTATAAAAATTGCATAATTCTGAGGGGTTTCCCTAAGAACTTCTAATCAATCGGTAATGCCAAAAGGTGGCTTACATACTTTTAGTGTACCAGGTATAAAAATTGCTTAATTCTGCAAGTGTTTCCTTAAGAAGGTCAGACCCATGTGGAATGCCCCCTTACTGTGGACCACTGCACTTGTTACATCCCTCAACATGTAGGTTAAGAGATGTAGAGAGATACAACAGTTGCATCTGTGATCTTGATTTGTGTTATGATGTGAACATCAATGTTCTTGCCTTTCATTCACTTTGACTGTTGCTGTCAAACTCTTTTGTTCATCAGGTGGATTGTCTCCTTTGTTGGGGTTAGAACCCTGTGTTTGCGAATCCTTTATGAATGTCTCTCTGAAAACCACATGCAACACAACTCTACAATATTGTTATAAAGCACTGAAGATAACATTTACACACAGAGTTTTACCCACAATGTACCAGATCAGAAACCCAGTCCAATAAAGTCTGTAATGCCATATAGAATATCAATACAACTGTTAAATATCATTCACATTTCATGATGTACCCCAGACCTGCCAGTATAAATATACTTAAAACAGAAAAAATATTTTCACACATCCTTAGTTACCAGAGAATGACAAACTGAAATACTATACACAATAGGAAGCAACTTAAATACCTGATATTTGTTCTTGCACTTTTAACTTTTTATAATTACGTCGTAACAAATCCAAATAAGATTCACTAAACACAGATAATAACTAATACCATAGAAAATCATAATTTAATAACAGAATGACAAATACTATGAAGAACTGACAAAACATTTCTAAGTAGAAATATCACTACTTGTCACTAGCAAGTCTCTCTGTTTATCTCAACGCTCAAAAAACAGAACTCACAGATGACACTGTGCAGCAATGTGGGTTGCAGTTATCAATTTCTATGACATTTCCCTACAATAAAGCAAGAAACAACAAAATACAAAAATAATGAAACTGGAGTCATGGTAGAAGTGATCTTTAATGGCCTGATGCCCCAGAATTTTATCCACTGACACTGAATACGATTGTCACTGAGCGCCAGAATTTGCTTCTCTAGATTTCAAACTCTTCTGAAGACTCTACAACTATCAAGTAAGTAATATTAATGTAAATTTGTGTGTCACTGACAAATAAATAATTGTAATTTATTAAGAGATGCCTTACACAGCAACTATAAAATTGCTATTCATCTCCAGAGATGACTTCTTCATTTATTCATTGAACAATATTGTTTTTACTAAGAGGACAAATGGCAAGAAATTATGTGGAGGTGGGCAAGTTAAAGGCACTATGCTGGAATCAACTGGCTGGTTTGTAGATTTAAATACAGATGTAACAAATGATAAAATTACTCAGTACTGAATTATTTGACAAGCAGGTAACTTACAAAACCTAATAACTGAAAAAACTGATCCCTAGATTTTAAAAATTTTAACATTCTTTGTTGTCCACTCAATCATAAGATAAAACATTTCATACCAATTCCTTTCAGACATTAAAACATTCTTCTTCATTTTCCGGCACCCTTTACAGGTCCACAACTTGATCTATGGACATTTGGTAAGACTCCTTGGACGAAGGATCGGCCCGTCGCAAGGCCTCTACCTATTTACAGGACAGCACAACACAGAAAAACATCCATGGCTTGAGTGGGATTCGAACCCACGGTCCCCGCGACCAAGCGGCACAAGACCCACGCCTCAGACCGCGCGGCCACTGTAGACCCCAGACACGAAAACATAACTGTAATATTTAAGAATACTCCCAAACTTTACAATGTCAGCTTCTGATTGGCTGTCCTGTAAAACTGCACATTTTGGAGTTCATAAGTTCTGGAAATTACCTACCTCTCATTTGATTCAGTGCCAAACATTGTCTGCAGTTAAAACAGCTATACTGAGGTGGAAAGGATGAAAAATAAGCAGTTATAGTAAATTTCTACCCAAAATTCACATGGCAGGACTGGGGTAAACCATAAAAACATAGAATCACCACTGTTGCATATAAGATCAAACAATACCCCTCATGAATAAATTGCATGTGGTCCCACTGTACCAAGATGCTTGATTCTGCTGCCCGATTTAGAAAGTAAGGACAATAACGGACAGACTCGTTTGAGATAAACATCTGCAGGATATGATTCTGACACCTTCTGAATAGGGGCACAGTGACAGACTTGGGTGTAAAACGATTAACTGGAAAGAGTATGGGAGAAAGTCTGGCATAAATCTGAATGAACTGACAAAAGCCATAAATTTAATAATGGATAAATCCAACAATACTTCAGCATTTTCTCTTCCATGTGAAATTGCAGCTACAACTACACAATGAGAAGATAAAACTCGTGGGACTAAGCAGCGTACTTTGCTTCTGTTCTTTTGGGAGTTTCAATTGTGACACAGTGGCAGCATTTGGGTTTGAATGATTATTAAAGTGTATTTCTGCACAGGAGTTATTGACTACAGAAAGATAGTTGGAGTTTAGTTTTTGGAAAGGAAAATGTTATTTTTCTCTTCACCACCATATCCAGAACATCTCCATGGCCCATTCAACCTATGCCAAGGGGTTACTGGGAGCCCTTTTCCTGGGGATAAATGATGCTAAACTGTGAGATGAGCCAGCCTTATAATTCATTTCTCTCAAACTCATTTTATTTTTATCTTTCCATTTCAAATGCCTTGTCGATCTCCTAAGAGGCCACTTTCAACAAATCTCCATAAATGACTTTATGCATTTCTTGTTTCCCTCATCCTAACAATATTAGGTGTGTGATGTATAATCAATAAAGTTCCTCTTTAGGCTATATATATATCTTAAACTGTCAATAAATTCTTTATAGCATTTAAATATTTTCCTCAGCATTAGCATAACTAATACATTTATAACTGATAGAGCAGATAAGCAGACCTATACTGTATTCACATACCATTATAATTTAATTAATTAATTTATACTTAAAAAAAACAGGTTTTTAATTTCACAACCATTTCCATGTTCTTCATCTGGAGAATTTACATTCCTTTCGGAATATAAACACTATGGTATAGCCTAACCATTGAAATTTTTGTCTATCATTGAGCATCACCAAAACTGAAGAGGAATTGATTCAAGATTATATACCCAGTCTTGCATTATATTCTAAAACAGATGAAAAGGTAATGCGTCACATTTTTATGTTAGAGAGCTGGATAAATGTACTGGTGATGGTGTGAGAGATACATAATATGCCGCAGTATGCCAACCAGCCCTGTGATAAAATTTACAGACATGCCAAAACATTTTCTCAGGTGATCAGCTGCACCAATTCTAAGTCAAATGCCAACATTTCAGAGACTAACCCTGTCTCCATCAACATGGTAAATGTGAGGAATGACCATCAGTCAGTCTTAGCAGGCCTCGTCCTTATTAGCAAGTTATATGATCGAGAAACACCTTATGGGGCAGTGATAGATGAGTATGGAGCAATGGTGGAATTGTGTTTAGAAGGGGAAAACTCTATTCCAGTTCCACTTTGTCCATCATAAATTTCACGTGAAGTCATCTGTGACTAAACCTGGGTCTATGTGGTGAGAAGCCTGTGTCTAGCTGCGTGAGTTGTAGCACTGGCTACGTATCAACGGTATAATTAATACAAGTACACTCTGTGCAACAGAAATCAAGTATCTGAAGTCCAAAACTCGAAGAAGTTTGAGAGAACAGCTGGCATCAGAATTTTAATCATTAGTTCATTTTTGTGCACATGTGGCTTTGATCTGTCCCACTAATTACAATTATTTGTGCCATACATTAATTAAGTGAAGAGACCAATACGTTTGCCTAATTTGATGGAAAATGTAAATTAATGTTACATTTCTCTGAGACATGCGAGTAGGTTCCATGGCAAAATAAAGGTGAACTGTGCACTTCACTTGACAAGCTGTATGGTAAGAGACTAGTATTGACGTGAAGATGAAATATTAGAGTTTAAGTCACAGTATAACCATATGCTTTAATGTATATGTTGTATTTCTACAAATATTCATTTAAACTAAGCAAGTTAATATTAACCAAACAGGAGTATATATATATATATTTCTTTTAATTTATATCTTAATTGCGTCATGTTTGTGTTATATCAATACATATATTTATTTTTCCAGTCTATACACAAAACTTGTTATAAAATAAAGTTGTTAAAATTATTTATAACATTTACAATATAAATTGCATTATGTTATATTTTATGGCGCTTTTCTGTGTCGTATAATATTACATTTATCACATTATCAGGCTTATCAATTCATATATTTTTAAAAATATATGAATTGATAAGCCTGATGAGCCACGGTGGTCTAGCGGTTAGAACGCTGGCCTTGTAATCCTGGGGTCTCGGGTTCGATTCCCGGCGGCGCCCGAATTTATAACTTGTGTTGGGCAAGGCCGTGGTCTAGGCAACACGGAGTTTTCCTCCGTGGCATCCCAACAATTACTCCATTCACACACAGAAGAAGGCAATGGCAAACCACTTCTGGATCATCTGCCAAGAACGTATATGAACAGGTCCCAGTCCGAGAAAAGGATGGAAGGATCCTGTTCATATGGACCTGTCGTCAGACAGAACACTAAATAATATAAAAGCCTGATGATGATGTGGTAAACATCGAAACATGTCGTCGAAATCAAAAGCGCTGTGATAAATGTAATATTATACGACACAGAAAAGCGCCATAAAATATAACATAATGCAATTTATATTGTAAATGTTATAAATAATTTTAACAACATTATTTTAAAACAATTTTTGTGTATAGACTGGAAAAATAAATATATGTACAGGAGTATATGTTTCAAAAATTCCATGTGGAATTCATATCAAGAACAACTAGAAATGGATACTGAGGTACATTAACTGTTATTTCAAAGAGAATGTGTGATTATAGCCTGTTTGCGAAGTGTACGCGGTTCTAACTTCTGTTACTAAGCAAACAGCAATAAAGAAAAGCCTATTATCATCTACATAGTTACTGTATTACTTGTTCTGCACTGGCAAGGTTAAAAATACAAGGGAAGCAGGTATTTAATTTATTTTTTCATGATTTGTTGTTCTATGGCATTCAGATTTGGAGGCTCCATGTTCAAATCTGACTAAAGAAACAATCTTATTTGCAAAAAAAGCACATAAAATCTCTTAGTGTCTCAATTATTACAAAATATGAATTAGTGTGTTGAAGGGCTGTTTTCAAGACTTTTTTTTAGTAAGATGCCCAAAACTCCTGAGCTTCAGCCACAGATCTCATTTGTCTCTGCATGGTACAGAAAGCCACATATGGACAATTATAAGGAAATTACAAATGACTGGAATTATGATGGCAGCTGTTAGCTTACATCACATCTGGTCTCAGACTTAGATTATCAGCGCTATTATTTTTGTTGCACAGGGCGTACATATTTTTCCATGCAGTATAATTTTCAACATAAATGTAACATGTGAATGAGATTTTATCAACAGAAGTGTCCATAAATATGTCCTATCGCTGCATATAATATAGATGGCAGAACCAACAAGAACTTATTTAGCATTAGGCAGTAGCAATTTGGTAAAACTGCATGTCAAATTCGACATATTATAATGAAAAACTTGAATGTATTCTTAAATGCACATAAGTAGACACTATTAGCCACTAGAGTTTAGTAACATGCTACTGCAGACCCTGAGACATGCACAAGAAATGTTAGTCCCACCTTATTACATATATATATATAATCATGCTACTTGATCTTTGGAGATACTCACGATTCCTTGTTGTCATGCCTTGTTACACCATCTAGAAGGACACAAAAACACCAAAATATATTATTCATCACTTTAACATTAACTGTACTTCAGGATTTTATTTTTATTTATTTCAAATATAAATCTCTATAAACATCTTCACTAATATGAAACCCCACACTGTAATGACAACTGATAGCAGTGCCTGAGGAGTAAGGAAAGGATGAATGGGTAACCTTTATAATCAATTTGACACAAGTTACACACAATTCTGTTCACCATGCATTGTACTAGCATGTTACAGGAATTAAAGTTTGGCTGACGGGTGAATAGTATGGACATTTAAATACCTATTCCTGTATGATAAAGGTTAATGATACTAAGCAGGATTGGAGGTTTTCATGGCAGAGAATATGAAGATGGCTCTCTTCTGGGTTATAGCACCATGTAGTTTGGTAGAAGTTCACTAATTGCTGCCTCCATCACCAGGGTGTCCTGATGAAAAAGGCATTCACCATATGCTGACTTTCCTCTTATTCTTTCATTATTTGTTTAATTTTATTGTAGTCAGCAATCAATTAATTTTTCATTTCAATCAATGTTTCATATTTTGGGCCTACAGAGTGGCGCACGAAATGTTTACCCCTTTAAATCCTGCACAAAATCTATATTCTTATAAAAGTGATGCATATCACATACACACTAAAAGACACAAGCATGGAAATTTGTTTTTAGTGCAGAACAGGTTCAATATGACTTCCAATCTGCCTCGTCACCTCTTCTAGATGAACTTGTAGGTTACTGATCACCTTATGGCAGAAGTCTTTTGAAAGTGTGTGGCACAGCTGGATGATAATGGCTCTGAGTTCCATTAAAGAACCAGTTTTCCTTGAGTACAGTTTGTCCTTAATGAAGCCCCACAGAAATAAATCACATGGATTAATGTCTGGGGTGTGGGGTGGCCAGACCTGTCAACAGTCATGACATCCAGGAAAATGACGAGAAATCACTCTGGGACCAAAGCTCTCATACAGAAAATCAAGGACCACATCAGCTGTGTCTGGCCCTTCTTTATCTTGCATAACCCACTGGGTTTTGATCAGCAATCCTGTTGCAATAAGTTGTGATGCAACATGGGTTGCCATATCAAGCCACGGAATAATTGGGCCATTCTTCTTCAATGACGCAGTGATTGTTACCTGGCATGTTTCTTTAGGGATTGATGGTCAAACTGTACCCATGGAAACTTGGTTTATTAATGTAATTCAGAGCCATTATCATCCAGCTGTGTTGCACACTTTCAAAAGAAGAGGTGATGAGGCAGAATGGGAGTCATATTGAACATGTTCTGCACTAAAAACAACTTTCCATGCTAGTGTCCTTTAGTGTGTATGTGATATGCAACACTTTTGTAAGAAATATAGATTTTGTGCAGGATTTAAAAGGGTACACATTTTGTGCACCTCTGTGGGTTCCAAGTTACATATTTCATTTCAAGTTCCTTAATTTACTGGTTGTAAATCTCTAATAAATTTTTAATATGTTTACTCTCCTTATTTTGATTCTGCACATATGTCACAATCTGACTACTCTCTCCCTGGATTCAGCTCCACTCCTCCAATCAACAGCAACATTAACACCAGTTCCAGAAACCAAATTTGTTTTCCCAACACCACCTCCTTGCAAACTCCCACTGTAAGTTCCTTTATACAATTTATTAGGAAGGTGTTGATTCCGATATACAATATAATAGTGCATATTATGTCCACTACTGTTTTGTCTCTATGTAACCATACATGATTTAATGCATAAAATGCTGTATTTTGTATTTAATCAGGTTTATCAACTTGCAATGCTATGGTGTTATCTTACATCAGAGCCATCTGTTTTATAACCTGGAAGTAATGATACGTAAGAATAATTCAGTGATTATTTCTCACAGCATAATAACGTTTGTGTCAGTTAAAAGGTTAGCATTACCTGTCACTGTGTTAATTTTTATAACGCATGTAGAGCAATGTATTTGCGATCCAGCTGGTCATGCTGCTAACTATTAAACCAGGAGTTAATGTCCAGGTGGCAGCCCTATAATACAGGGATTTAAAACCTGTTACTACACGATAAAGGTTAAACTTAACTTTTTACGAAGTTTATTTAAGATGAATGTAAATGAGTAATCTCATATCACATACTTACAAGCATCAAGGAACAATTTATTATAGATGTGTGATATAAGAAATAAGCAATGCAATTAGATCAGTACAGTTTATTTTGAGAAAAATTGGTCAAGGAGTGGGTGCTGTAGCTTGCTTAATACATTTTCATAAAAAAGAGTGCCACTTTATGAAAGCAAACAAGCAGCATGTTAAGGTTTTAACAGAAAACTGAGATGTACTGGATAGCTGTTAGAAGTGGTAATGTGACAAAACATAAACATCTCTGGCATGAAATGGTGGGCATGTTACAAGGGTAGTCTGACGAGTATCTAGCCAGGTTTGAAATTGTTAGGAAAAACCTCAATTCCAGTTTAACAAATATTCTGTTCTTTTACTGTCATGAGTAAAACAGTCAGTTTTCCCTTTAGTAATTTTCTTCTCAGCAAAGTCTCTATGACTTTAAGTAACAGTATTTAACATAGTCTGCATAATAATTCTAATGTTAACAGAAACAATTTATATAGCAATCAGAAATAATATCCTCATGAAACAATTAAATGTTTTATTACATTCTCCAAAAGTCACAGTTCTATGATTTAATTTATGAATGGCAGTAGGAAGAACATTCTCATGCAGCTTTTCTCAGAAATCACAATAACAAAATTCTGCACTATTTCCTCAAATTTTTATTTTATTTAAAAAATGTTTAAGTTCTTGTCATATCTACAAGATATGAACACAAAAGAAAATTGTTTCTGAGTAAAATTCCCAACCCACCCTAACTAAGTGATATTAAAAATGCATGATAGTTTGTGATAATATCTGATATTAATTCTAAATACAATTTTATTGAATCACATATCTATACTTAACCATTATTTATAAAATAACAATGCTAACACAAATTCTAAGTAAATATCTCTGTAATTCTGCCCAATCATATAGCTAAAGCTTGGATTGCTTCTCTATGTACACACTAACTGAGCTGGTAAGTTTCATAACATATGAAAATATGAAGTTATTAAGCACTTGCTACACCAATGTTACCAAATAGTAGAAATGATAAAGGTGATATTCCATGCTTTCTAGATCTCACTGTTAGATGAAAGTGAGTGTCAAATTCATGCTTCTACCATGGATTCCCCCATTTCCTCCCACAGGAAAGAAATCATGGTATCCAGTGGGTAACATGCTGGATGGTTCTCAGAGCCACTCCGGACATTTTGGTAAGAACAAATTCTGATAACTGCCAGGAATTTAAACCTGGTTCTCAAGCCTACAGCCAGCAACTTCACCGACTAAACTATCACAGAGTAATAAAGCACAGACTATAAGGATGACTGATGAAAGATGTTTAATATTAGCTAATATTTGTTGCATGGAACATTTGGACCATAAAAGATGTACTAACAAATTAATCAATTGAATAAAAATTTACTTGGATATTATCCATCGTCTAGTAAATATAAAACGTAAAACGACGTTTCGGAGATGGGACTCTATCTCCGTCTTCCGGAGATAGGGATTAGCTCTATCTAGTGGGCCCAACTGTGTAGGAACCTGAAGACGGAGATAGAGTCCCATCTCCGAAACGTCGTTTTACGTTTTATATTTACTAGACGATGGATAATATCCAAGTAAATTTTTATTCAATTGACTCTTCACCATCGTCAAGAAGTTTTAGATTTGATAACAAATTATTGATGATTTTAACCAAGTAACTGATCAAATCAACACTACAAAAGAAAAAGGACAGTTGCAATAATTAAGACTCCCATCAAATTATACAAAATTATCGCTTCACTAACAGAAGACACGTTTAAAGTGATGGGAAAAATCTGTTTTTTTTATCTAACAGGCCAACTACACCTAATACTGGTAAAAGTGGTTCTGCTGATGATTTTACACACGTCTAACATTGGTTTGGATATTTGGTGCATGCTGTGCAGCATATTGATTTATAACTTCTTAAATTCAGATCCTCTTGTTCATCAGAACAAAGTTAAAAAGAACAATGTAATTTTTCAAGTAACTAAAGCAAACAAAAAGCATCTATTGTGTGTACACAGAACATAATACTAAAGATTCTGGCTACATTACACAGCCAAACTCATAATACTTATGATCCTGAGGGGCTGAAATTTTTTTTAATAAGACCTGAAGAATAATGAGCAAAAATCATGTAATTACTACTACAATAATGATGATAATTTCATGATTATATAAAGACCAGTCAGTTTCAAATTTTAATTTTGTACAACTTATTTATGAATCTGTACCCCATCCCATATAAATATTTATATTGTAGATATCATACATACACACAAGTACACACACAAACAAAAGAAATACTCTTTACCTCATTTCCTTCAAGAAAACATTGTTACAACATTATTTAAAATTGGAATGCATACACTTACAATAATTTCTCTTTCATAATCATCAAAATATATTATATGAATAGTTACACTAACAGATTCATCTAACTTTAAATATAAATCTTGTGTTTATTGTATACTCTTAAAATTATAAGTACTCCTTATTTTATAAACTACAGGACCATGGTTAGAATATCATTGGTGCTGTATATGGCAAATACTGAATGTAATTTCATCCTCATCACATTAACCATGATAACATTTGTTCTTACACTACCAAAAATATCCCCTTTGTACAGACCTGCCAACTGATACCGTAAAAGATAAAAAAAACAAAAAACAGATCATGACATGATATATGGATGTGAAGATAAAGTTTATGGGTACTCAACCAAGAGATTAGATGTAGATGTGTGGTCACATCTGTGCTGCAGCAACATTTCAAGATTTCATTTGCACTGGACACGAGGAAATCCCAGTGTTCCCATTAGCAATCCAATTCCATCTACCCAGTCTCATTTTATGTAAATAATATAATTAAAAGTACAGTGGAACACATTTTTAATCTTACACACAGAAGGAACTGATGTCTTGTTACCTTTCCGTTCAGAATACTATATAATATAACTATGAATTTTTCCCTATTCAGATATTTAAATTTCATGTGAAAGACATTACTAATTTTGCCTGAGATGTCATCCTAGTCTTAAAAATGTACCCTCACTGACACTTGAGTGTGGAGATGGAGCATAATGATATAAAATAAGACTTCTGAAACTTCACATTATCCCGTTAAGGCCAACTAAATCTGCAAAGACACGCATGAGAGGAAGTGGTATATGAAATAAGCTACTAAAAATTTAAAACACTGTTCATGACAGAGTATTAGAAAGCAAGAAGTATTTCAATAGTTTTAACAGAATCATTATTCACTGATCAACTGGTACCAATGTGACTGACATCTATAATCATAACCATTAACAGAGAAATCTGTATTTGAGTAGGGGGAACTTTACTGTTTACAGAGGGTGACATGGTCAACATATCTGCCACAGAGTCTGCCTCCAGCCACAGCACTGGTATAATACCATTTAAAAATATCACATGTTTAACCCAACGTCCTCCGCATTTCTCTTGTGTTAGCAACACCATTTTGTGATCAGTGAATGTCACAATGCATTCATTCCGAGAAGCAATGCTATAGTCAGCATAGCATAAGAAGAACAACATTCCAGGCATTTAATCTCCTAAGTAATGTTAACAGCACAGCAGATTACTATATGACAATTATGGTGACAGAGAGGCAGATTTATTTGGCAGAAGTTAAACATTAAGCATAATTTGTATCACACAATGATTTAATGTCACAATTGTTTAGAAAAAATTTTTACAGTGCAAAAACAACAGCTCTCCCCTAGCACAGTTAAACCCATGGCCGGATGATAAAATGAGCCATCATCTTTAAACTGTCATGTGCACCAAAATCTATTCCACCCATGTTCCTCCATATTCATGTAAGATACTTCAGAAAGATCTACAACTCCTTAACATGTACAGGCAGATTTCTGATAATGTAAGAAAATATGCACTAAATTAAATGTTATCAGCATCTCTTTACAGATTACACATACAAGAAACTTGCAGTGTTTCATTCTTCAGGAATGCTATACTGGAAACAAGATATCTGTGAGACTGAGGTCCCCATACCTCATCTGCCTGGCCATCAATGTCAACGAAGCTCAGAGATATCTTGCTACAAGTATACTTATAAATTCTGCAGTCAGTATCTACAGCAGCAATTTTCAGCAACTAGCAAGTTACTTACACAAATTATACAAAAAATAAAGTAACCAGATCTGACGTTTTACCATCCAATTTTGAGACGTGTATGTATGACCTGATTAAACTCAGTACAATTTTTACGTCCCATGACTTGAATGAAGAAGTCTCCATATAACATACTTCTACAAATTAAATGTAATGAAATAATTCTCAATCTGTTGTTCAAATTTCGTATTCATACTCCATACATGTTTGGGAATATCCATATTGAATTACTATATAGAACAACACGGCTACATATATTTCTCTTACATGAATGTAACAATGAAATGTTGGTCAATAGTATGCAAATGGACCACACACCCTGCAGGTCTCCACTGACACCTGATGCCTGTCAGTGGACATGCAACAAACATAAAATATTTGAGATTTGTGCTGCTCATTAACCTTACAAACCACAATTATATCAACACCAATTAAAAACCCCACAAATTGCTAGCATTAGTTAAATCATTCTTCCACCTGACACATCTGATGTACGCTGGAGATGTGATTGCTTATGTTAGAAGATAATAATTGGAGTCATATTTTAATAGATAATTTCTTTGAATAAGAAATTCATTCAGTTTCCATCACTGATTAAAATATAACACGTCATTTATTTTTTAAACAATTCTGGCCTAAATTATACATATAGTTATCTATTTGCTGATATTAACCACAAAGTTCATTTTTAAATGAAGTGACTATTACAAAAAACTGAATACATACTGATATGAACAAAATATTAAACTGAAGAACCATTAGATCACACTAGGTTTTCATGAGGTCATTTGTCACCACACTTGTACTAATGAGGTTAAACAGTGACTGTTAAACTCTCATAGTCCATGAATATTTTTTCATGGAAAAAAGGACCTAAAAAACCATAAACCACACACACACTCTGAATTGGTATTATGGGATGTCCATATCTAAGGTACAGATCTAATTTAATATCTGCTTCTATATTCTGCTGATTTCCTCTTTTCAGTTTCAGCACTCTGGGCCAGCCAACAGGCCAAACCTTATCTACTAAATTTCACCGTGTCTGAATACAGACAAACATGAAATACCAGATTCCTTCTTCAAGTAATAAAGTAAGTGGCTTACACTCTGCACACTAAATGAGAACAAAATAAGTGGAAAGATTGTACACTTATTGTCTTGTTTTAATTATGACAAATTACATACATCTGAACATCCTAAAACTAAAATCATTGTGGAGTGCTGATATTATCACAACTGCTTGTTTCACACTAGTTACAGGCCAGTTCTATACCTTCACATTTGACACCACATCTAAAATTGTACTTCAAAGTAGATTTTGAGGGTTAGAGGAGGAGGGGTGGGGGGACAAAATTTTAACCATTTAACTGCTACCTAAATACGAGCATCTGAATTCCCATCTCTTCCACACATTTCAAATGGAAAATATATCAAACTTTCAGCAAGGAAGGATTGCTCTAACATTTTCATGTACTCCACTGACCCAAATATTTTTTTACATTGGTTGCACAAGGACATGTTTTTCATTGCAGCCTCAGTTTCATAGCAAACTCAAGTAGAAAAGACCAATTATGACAATGGGATAAAAAACAAAAAGTGGCACTGACGTCTAGACTAATCATTCATAACAGATATGTCTGAGGATATAGGGAAAAAAATATACCAACAGCAGCAGACAGAAGAATTGCAGTCACTGCAAATTAAAGGTTCATAATGCAGAATGACAAATACAGTGGCACTGCAGCAGTTAAAAAGTTAAAATCATGAGGAACAAGAGACTTGATTGTCAATGATGTACACAGTGGCTATTAAAATAAATTGAAACAAAGAAATAACAAGAAATGGTAATACAAATGCATAATAAATTCTATACAGAGCAAAAATTAAGTTATTCATAATTATGACCTAAATTTTTATGCGCATACTCGCGTATGTGCATAAAAATTCAATACTGTTGTAATAGATGAGAAAACAAAAAAGTGTGTGAGAATGTTGTATTGGAATTAACATGATCATTGTAAGGGAATGACATGGGCTTGCATTGTTTCTCACAAGTTTCCACATATCTTAATCTCTGGGTAGAAAATTAATGTGAGAATATATGCTACACATAATACACTTGGTATCACTTCATCCAGAATGGGTGTTTGCCAACATGCATGGTCTCAAAAAATATAACCATAAATAACAGCGGTCATTATTTAAAACTTAGACATATTACTAAAAATGTTTCTAAGAATGGTAAACATTTTTAACCCTTTCAACTTTCCTTTTGCATGTACAATATCCAGTGGAAAATGCCTACAGATATGGTTTTACCAAATTTCCTGGCATCTCCCAGACCCCCCCCCCCCCCCCCCCCCCCGAATTCATTCCTAAGGTTGTAGCAGCCATTTTCTTCTACTATCAATGATAAGATGAGAATGACAGATGACAGAGGGGACCTATAAGTCTAGATTTATTATGGGTGAGAAATTGGAGTTTACAGCAAAGATCACTTGCTTACGAGAACATTCTTTACAACAAAATTTCTGTTAACTGGCAGCAATCAAGGATGCAGTAAATCATTATAAGACAGAAAACAGATGGCAGCACAAATTCAGTAATAGAAAGAGAAAATCAAGAGAAAGTCAAGAATTGGTGGTCACTACCTGGCTGGAGACTGGAACAAGGACTCAGGAATGGTGAACATACTCCAACCACCAACAGCTGAATGGAAAGGGTCTGTCCCAAAAAAATTACTTGTGATGGCTGAACAAGAACCTCTTAAGAGTATTGTTACATAATTGTTAACACATATAACATATCAATAAAGTTTATCATAAAAAACTTACTAATATTTCTGAGAATGTTATGAGAATATATCATCTTTACAATGTTCAATGCCAAACAGATAATAAGCTGCCCAGCAGTATGCATCACACTCATGTTGAGATCACCCTATACAGTTTTGTAATATCACAATTAATTATCCGAATGCTGGAAACATTTAAAATATCTCAATAAACATACATATATACTGTGGCAGACTTCTTA
Organism: Zootermopsis nevadensis; assembly: GCF_977971745.1. Lineage (NCBI taxonomy): Eukaryota > Metazoa > Arthropoda > Insecta > Blattodea > Termopsidae > Zootermopsis > Zootermopsis nevadensis. The sequence goes on from NW_028259162.1 coordinate 18,335,447, forward strand.
TGTGATGTAATTACAAGGGAACAACCGGTGTTTAAACAGTCACCTGCAGATTACATTTGCTTTTGAAGAATCTTGTAATGTATCGCATACTTTAACAACCACACAATATTAGAATTCATAGGTAACTACATTTGTTATAAAATTTAATTTCAATCATTCATATTTTCTGCAAACCCTGGAAAAAGTCAATAAGTAAATAATTTCTGAGGAGCATCAGTTACTTAAAACTGAATGTGGTTGCAACGAATATTTTGTTCATAATAACAGCACTGCAGATTTTTGTTCGTGAACTGTTGACGTGAAGTGCGTTGGACCCTCGTAATGCCAAAAAAATGATCTACCACAGAAGTTATAACAAAAACTGAATGAAGACAGTATCTGAAGCTTTGGTGGGGCATCATTTTATAATACCACTGTCTCTTTTTTAAAAAGAGAAAATACTCATTACATTTACCATTAAACTACCATGTCTAAATGCAACATGTTTCCAAATCTTTGCAAAAATGAATACACACATGGTCAGCAACCACATGTCACATCACACATCAAAATCAGAAACATTTCTTGAGAACCTGCACATATAGGATGAGCACACGGAAACACACACAATACTATCTTCCATCTCTCTTCTATATTTGTTCACTAAGTTTCAAATTTCCAATATAAATCTGGAATTTGTGAGGCAGTATCACTGCATTGTTGCTATGCACACAGTAACATATTTGTTACTTTGATTTACAGATCTTTCCTAATTGTAGGTTGCCCTGTTCATGGGACAGAAGACAATGAGGATCAAGGACAATACCACTGACAGATGCCACACATGCCTGTTTCTCACAAAAAAAGGGGGGGGATTCCAATGTGACATAAATGAGAAAAGGCCCTCTCACGCTGTCTGCACGTGTTTAGCTCAAGAAATTTTGTACCAATTGACAATTTATACAAAACTTAAAATAAGACAATGTTATCTGAAACAAATCTTCATGCCACATCAATTCCTACCTCAACAATAACAAAAAAACCAAAAATGGTCACTCACTACACATGACTGATAACCCAACATATTTTTTATTCATAACTTAAACATTATATGGGACCAAAGAACATACATTAAGAATCTTGTTTCATGAACCATCAGAAAACTGAACAATTAAATTAAAAACAACTAATGGACTAATTAATACATGTTACTGTAAATGGTGGTTTTTAATGTTAAAACTCTATCTACAACGTGACTGCTTCTTGGCATAAGTAGCTGATGATCTACAAAAATCAACTTCTTGAAGAGAGAACCAACATTTATGTCCAACGGCATAAATGATTTGTAAATCTGTGTGATAAAACCAAATTTACTTAAAACATCCCAAAAATTAAATCCAAATAAACTATCAATATACTTTTCATCCAACAATGGCTATAACCATTATTAAGTATTTTTTAAAAGTAACTGTTGAAAATAAACTGATAATTTCTGAGAACTGATGCCTATGAAACATCATTAGGATGACAAATAATGTCCTTGAACCCCAATATCCTCAAACATTTTGTTTCATTAACAGGGACTCGCACATACAAAAATATCATAATGCTATAAACAAGTACATTACACACTACTTTTACACCAAAATTGAACAAACAAGCATCACTCAAATGAGCAGGAGATTCAACTGTCAGTTTACCTGCCATAGTAGAAACTGCGTAAATGAATTGGCATACTGCACTGTCAGTTCGGCGTACACTCATAAACATTTGGTATTACAATTCACAAAATATCTGCTTCTTGTAAAAAGAAGGGTACTTTCACAACAATAAGAACTGAGATTACACATCCCTCTCTCAGAAGGGCTATGGATATTTGAGTTCACTGTGGTTCAGAACAATGACAAATATTTACTAAAGCACAGCTGATTCTGTAACCTGCCATCAACAAAGTCAATGTATTCTGGGTTGTAATACAGTATAGACTTGTAGGTAGATAACACTGTCCCTCTAAAACATTATTATCCATCTATAATTTAACATGGCATTACCACTCAGTAGCTACATCAACATCTTCAATACTATGAGAACCTCAGATTTCATATACTGCCAACAAAATTAAAATGTGTTATATCCAAAAGGTAAATCCAGTACTTTCAGAGGAATTATATATTTGTTGCTCCTACTTCAGTTAGTAACCTATAGTAATTAACGCACTCACTGCTTTTCAAGTGGTCATGCTCTCACAGTACCAAAAATGGTACCATCAAAGTTATAATATTTTATGCATTTTCCAAGTTTCCAAACAACTTCACACAAAACATCAGAGGTTTCTGAACAGACTTTGGAGGGGGGGGGGGATTATATATAGACAGAATCACTTGTTTTATTGAATGAAAAAAATACTTTAGCATGGTTGCTTGGCCCACAAGTTTAAAACTGGCATTCAGATGCCTGGCAGTGAATGTGACAACTTAAGAACTCCCAATGCAAAGAGAAAGTAATCAAAGTATAAATACAGCAACAAAGTTGACTAATAAGTGCAAAGTGACTTGATCAGTATTAATTAATATGCATCCTTACGGTATTGAGGATCTAGGGTTTGTCTTTATTACTAAAAATACCAAATCTCTAACCTATAAACTACATTTTAACTTCTTTTTTAAAGACCTAGTCAATTTCTGTACAGTTGCAGGTTACAAAATCAGTGTGCCGTCATACTAAAATCCACTTCCACCACACCAAGTTCAAAAATATACATCGCTTAAACAGGTGTGTCCTTGTCGTTCTTCTTTGCGTCCTGTGGATTGTTGCCATTGATATATTCAGTGCTGATGTTGTGATTGACTGATGGGTTTTCCATGCCCCCCTCCCCTTCACCTTGTTGACCTGATGCAGGTTTCTCAGTATGGGCATGTTGCTGGTTCTCAGGATCAATATGAGCCTCACTGCTTGAGTGGCTTGTGCCGCCGCGACCAGTGCCACCTGCTGAAAGAAACAACAACCACACACTCGGTGAAGGCAAGTGATGAGATTTCTCCATGTACATTTTGTTATCAATACAGAGAAGACTGCAATGGTTAGCAACTCTTAGAAGTTATGCCAAAGTGTATGTTACAGAATGAACTGATAATTATTATAATAATAATTCCAAATACAAACATGATTTCAGTACTAAAACAAAATTAACATGTCTCTAACAATGAGTAATGTGTTGTAGATTCATGTCCATAGCATACGTATACTTGACTTCTAGAAGCTGGAAAAGAATGATGTGCAGCAAAGGTTATAAATATTGAAATATACTTATATTTTTCAATGTTCATATCAAGTTAAATAGAATATATGAAGCATAATTTTACACATCTCATTTTCTTCAAGCACAAATCTCATTCTGAGTAACTTTAAAAAATATGCAATATGAAAATCTTCCTGAAGAAAGTCAAGTATTCATCAGTTCTATAGAAATCCAAATTATGTTATTTTCAGAAATTTTTATATGAACTTACATATAAGTCGTTAAGTACGTGTATTCTGAGAAGTAATTCGTGTAATTACATAGCAAGTAACACACTTCTGAGTCAGGGGCAGGGATGAAGATATGACAGAATCATGCATTTAACAGAAAATAATAACACTGTCATTACAAGATGCTGGGTCCATTATAAACAGAGACATGAAGGAGATGTTTACTTTACCAACAGCAAAAGAAAGGGTCCATAAGCACTTGCCTTCGCCGAATATTGGTTCTTGCTTCTTAACAGCAGCAAATACAAGCAGAATGGAAAGAAAACTTGACAAGCATTAACCTACATGGTATGTAGGGCATGCTTAAAGCAACAAATTATTGGTGGGCTGGGCAATATTAATGCTATGGTAATACATACATGCTTTGCAATAACAGCAAAAGAACACAATTTCTTTCTAGTATATCAAATCTCATTTAATCAACTCTGAAAGGTGATATATAATCATTAATGTGTAGATTATGAAGTTTGTACAATTTTATCCTACTTATAGAAATATGATCATAAACACAATCCATTTTTGTGCAACTCAAACTGAGCCTTACCCTTTCCAGATCAAGAAAATCATCTAAATTTTCTTATCAGTCTACTCTCATTGGTTAGGAAGTGTCTTATGTACAAGAACACTTTCTGCTTGTAAGTTTACCTTAATATTCACAATATATTCCCCTAATAATGGCAGAACTAATGATAGTATTTACATCTCCTAAATATAAAATACCAATAAGCAAAGTACGTATATAGCAAATACTGTGACAAGACAGTGAATATATGAAACCATTTAACACGCTGCACTGTATCATACTTACAAATTAATTTATTGCTGGCTTTATAGTAAATTATGTGATACAAGAATGCATTAAGTCCAAAAATACTTCTGGGCATTATGTTTTATAAAATAAATAATTTAAGAACTGCAGAGATAGTTCTGTCAGGAAGCTGACAACAATGAATGAATGCTAACATGAGTAAAACAGAAGTTACAGCAGCTGTGGACCAGCTAAACTCATTCAGGGTTCTCTTCCCTCAGATCCTCCAGACATAATGTGATAATACCTGAATAGTATCTAATGATGATGGTACCTAGTCATAACCACATACATCCACATCTCATTCACTGATAAATAACTGAACTTCAGCGGTTGTAAAATAACTGCATTAACAACCATTCCATCCTCACATTACCCCAATTGAAAAGTTACAGAACTGGGCAGGCATGAATCTCTGCATGCAAGGTGAGGACTGTAGGAAGTGTCTTTAAATCAGTATTTTGCAATAGATATGCCATGTCTCAGTAGACACCAGGGAGGTCATAAAATTCATTAATGTAGACAGAAAAATATAACTATTAGTACTATAAATTAATATGTATTCATTCATAATTGTTAACTATTTTTACCTGCCCTGCAAAAATAATTTTAAAGTTTGACGGTTTCTGATGTTTGTGTGACACATTGTATTATTAAAAGCAAACATTTGGAAATTGTTTCTACTTCGTCATCAGGTGAAGGGTGGACACAAGAACAACTTACTTAGGCACCCTGGACAAGTTATTCTCAAATCTGGACCAACTTATGAAACATTATGGTTTTAAAAACACCAAAATAATGGATAAAGTAAAAATGAACAATAATTTAACACAAAGATAATTTCACTATTCTGTTTCCCCTTTCATATATAAACCTATAGGATGAATGGCCATGGTTTAAATTCTTGTACAGGCACTGGAATGTTCTCTTTAGTATCCTGTAGTTTCCTGAATGACACTCAGACACACTTAGCCTCATATCCCCTTTCCCCAGGTATAAAGTAGTAAGAGCGTGAAGTGACATTTCACCATCTAATGCTGAGATCTAGAATTCATGGAGATTTTTGTTCCATGACTAATTTATGCCTTAATATGTAGTACTTAGAAAACAGGTAACTAAACTTTCCTCCCTCATTATTATTATTATTATTATCTCAGGCCAAATTCTTTTATATATACACGTGGGTATAGCGTGCACGCTCACACACACACACATACAGAGAAGACAACACAGGATCTACATTGAATATGTCTTGCTTACAAGATGGAATAATATACAAATCTTTGCAAAACAACTTTCATGCTTGTACTGAATTTAGACCAACCCATTCTAAATACATAATTTTCATTACCACACTTTTTTCTAAGTGTATGGCCTTTCACTTCCACTCCTGACACCACATTTCTGTAATATGAATTATTTGGAGTCCCACTAACCTTTCTCATCTTTGCATCACATCTTACACACATTCCAGCTTTATGTCCATACTGCTAAGCTGATAACTGCAGAGTTAAAGTTTGGCTGGCAGCTCAGTGGTATGTGAATTAAGCCACCTTCTCATATATGATAAAGCTTAACGAATACACTTAAGTCAAAGGAACTGTTTAAATTTTCCTAGTAGTGATTAAAGTAAAGAGATAGTGAAGGAAACAGCTTTCTTAAAATCCACTGTTTCTTCTGTTAAATTTAAATGTAGGTTTCTCATACTATATATGTGTAAGTCACTGGATGAATAAATAATAAATTAGGCATACAAAGTTAGTTTAGGTTGACAAGATATACCAAGAGGTTGGAAAATATGAAATAAATTAAATATATATAATGGCTATATCACAGAAACCCTTGTATCCTCATAAAATGTTCAAAAAATTGTCTTATTTATTAACCTTCCTATGATCAGCTGCTTTGTACTGTCTTTATATGTATCCAAACAACTAAAAAAATTATTTATTATTAAAAATACAATATTATCACTCAAACACCAATTTCTTGGGTGCTCTCATATTTAAAGATTCATAGAAATTAAAACAGTAATTTTTAAATGCTTCATAAAATCTATGTGAAACCAGATGAAATATCTTAACAAAAGCATATAGTTCAGAAATACCAAAATTAATGCATGTAATGATGAATAGCAAGCAACTCTAATAGAGGAAACTGAACTGCAGAGGTTAGGAGGGTTTCAATTCAAAATTAATGTTTTTAAATTACAAGTGTAAAGTAAATAGTTTAATATTCTGCAACTAACTACAAGACTACTTTTTCTCCCCCTAAAACATTTCATCTTTTTGTGGATCATGTGACAACCAAGCCATCTTCCTATTTTTGCCTTACCACAACTGCTCCACCTCATTGTTTTCCTGTGTTCTTCATTCTTTCTGTGTAACATCTTTCCTATCATTTCCATATATGTTAGTCTCCCTCTTGCACATTTTACTTTTATTGTCATGTTCAAAACCTTCTCCTTTTACCAAGACCTTTTTTTGGGATTCTCTCTTCATTTATTCTCAAATACATCCACAGTATCTTATTATGTTATTTGTTAATCTGCCTTCCAAAGTGTCTAATTTTAAATGCTCAGGTTAATCATACATTCTTCATTCAACACATAACATTGTCCCTCCGCCCATTACCTTGGTCACATTTTGAGCCTCATTTTCTTGGAAAGGAAGATAGGGATAAAATATTCACTCTATGGGTCGTTACAGTCCTAAAAATTAAACTGTTTCTTTCCATTTTTACCAGTTATTTATCCCACTCTCAAAATCTAACAAGATGAAACAAAACAGAAAATATAACACTTAAATTTTCTGTGCAAAACAGGTATTTTCTACCTAATAACAAACTGCGTGCAAATGACATACACAATGCAGTGCTAATATCCATGCACAGGAATAAAGATAAAGATGTAAACTTACCCAATTGCATGCTAGACTTTACGCTTTATTTAATTTCCACGTATATTTTGTTTTTAGATTTTGATTACTTGGCCCGACTGTCATTCCCTACACATAATAACACAACTCACTTATAATCTGCACAACACGGAAAATTGATTGGAACAAGGAACACCAAGTGATCTTCAAACTTATTTTACAGTCATTGAAATTTCACTTCAAAATATTTAACCCTTTTATTGTTATAGCTGAAACTGTTCCACCATGTGCAAAAGCAAGGATCTTGGACAAAAATATTCAGCCAAATATGTGGACCGACTTCTTATTCTGGTTAATACTGAAGAAAAAAAATCATACACAGATGTTCAGTTTAAGGTGTCAGTGGCTGATACTCTGGTCATGATAGAAGTGTGCTGTCACCACTAAAACTGCAGGGATGTAAAAAATCTTCTCTGTTCAATAAATCAGCTGCATACATTATGTAGCTTGTATGTTACAGTGTTTCTTAATGAGCCGGGAGAGCTCAGTCAGTATACTACGGGCTGGGCGGCCGGGGTTCGATCCCCGATGGGAGCAGTGGATTTTTCCTCTAGCCTCTGAGTCCAGACCGGCTCTGGAGCCCACCCAGCCTCCTCTACAATGGGTACCGGGGTCCTTTCCTGGGGGTGATGCCGACCACTCACCCCCATCTAGTGCCGAGGTCAAGAAAGAGAGGAGTTATACCTCCACTCATCCCAAGCGCCTTTACGGCACGTAGCGGTACAAACTTTACAGTGTTTCTTAGCTTTGTATGTGCCATGCCAGAACAGTAGATAAATTCAGCACTTAACCTGATATCCCAAAACTGTGCCTTTATGCATGGGTCACCCTGAGAAAGAGATACAGAGAGATTAAGGTTCTTTTAGTATTGGCAATGTTCTGCAGTCCAAATTTCACATGACCTGACATCTAGACCAGAATTCACCACTGATACGTGCAGATCAGAAATACTACATTAATGACAAAATTCTGATGGATAAATATTTGCCAACATACATCTGGCAGATGTATGTATTTATTTTTACTAACAGTAAAAGGGTTAAAACTGGGAAATTTAACATGTTTACTAAAAAAAAAGCATAAACTGGTATCATTCATAAAGAATACTATGCATTTCTGAATCCATTGGTATCTCCTGCACAACTAGTACACAAGAGAAAATAAAAGACAAACACATATGTGCAAACAGGAGTTGCATTATGAATATCATGTCATACGCCTTCTATATCAAAACATTAAGACTGATTCACACCAGACCACAGTTCAAAAAAAAAGAAGATAAAGAATGGTACACACATGTCCTATGTGAACAAGTTTATCTAAAGTAGACATACTCATTAGAATTGTGTTGATAGACTGTAATCATACATAACCAGACATTACTATAATGTGTTATAATATATGAGTATTTACATAATTCAGATGTTTTACATCAAACTTAATCTGCTCACAAGTTTGATAAAAACAGTTTATTAAAACAATCTGATCATAAAAATACATTCTTCTTAGTAATTAAATTGTTATTAAAAATTTACTAATTTCTTGTTTTAAAATCTGTCTTTCTACTTTTCATTATAATATCAATGAAAAGAATTAACACTCAAGATTGATCAAAATGGTACACTATTAAGCTGGTAGTTGGCTTGACGGGAGAAAAAGATATGCATAAAAACTACATAATCATGGAAAAAAATCAGTCTTCTTGTCTTTCACATTTCACGTGATACACCGCCAACAATCTTGTCATAGGAGAATGTATTCCACATATCAAAATGTCTTACCTCAGGGTGTTCTGGTGAAAATCAACCTTTTGTGCCAGTATACAAACTTACATTTCAAGCAAAGAGAATAGAAATGATTACTCATAGGCTCTCAAAACTGCTTCCAAAAGAACAATTTTATACAACTGCTTTCCACAGAGAATACAATATTTCATGTCAGAATGGGGTTATTATGGCAGCAGAGTAATAGAAGAAGCTAATACCAACAACATGCATTATTAAATTTTAATTCACAGAAAAATACATCATGACTGTTAGTGATAAACAAACAGTATGAAGGCAATACAGCTAAAACATTACAAACAAAAGTTTTATTTACGTGGTTTCTAATACAACTGTATTAAATTATGAATATAGGGTTGCTAAGTGTCCTGTATCCCCACTTAATGGTACCTGCACCTTGTCGTGGTGGTGGGGCTTGAGCACCTCAGTGATCCCAAGAGCTACTGGTAGGGCCTCCCTAGCCAGATTGGTCGAGGGGGAGAGGTCAGACTAAGACAGGTACCCTGGTCGTCCAGGTTGGGGGTTGGTCGCAAGGCTAACAACCTTGCACCGTAAAAAGGAAGATGTTTCAAAACCTCAATCAAAGCCAGACGGACCTAACAGAGGACCGAACGGAAGAAGAGAATTGAGGAGGCCATGGACCGAATATGGACTGGAGAGCCATAGAAGAAGAAGAAGAAGAAGTGTCCTGTATATATGGGATTACATCCTGTTTCAATGACTTGTTCCAACACCACAGAGAAATATGTCTGAGCATGTAACTGTTTCTTATCTGAATGACCCTGACACAGTGATTTCAAATGCAATAACATCTTCCACCATAATCATTTCTGTTTATGCGGCTGTTACTTTCAGCTTATATGGGTACCCAAGAAATCTAAAGAATTACACTGAGGTACGCCTCAGAAAGTGATCACTTTAAATACAGAGGAAGAGGCAAAAGGGCGTTGAATTGGATCTTAGGGAAATACCTTGTAACAATGCAAACTAAATTGAAGCAATTAAAGTTTATGTCGAATGATGGGCTTCGGTAATAGTGGCTTTGAAAAATCAGGTTCTATTATTACCGGAGAATTATTAATTACTTTGTTAATTTTGTCCTCTCTCCGATCTCCAAGAAAGGAAGACTCAGTGTCCCATATTTCAAAAGAGAAATTTGACATCCTTATGTAAACATAAACTTCCATCTGTTGTCATTCTACTGTAATGCAGACTGGCTGATACAGGTATTTGTCCTTCCATATTTCAGGCCTAGCTGCTTGTCACGGTTATAAGAAAATAATCTTTCCAACTTTCACGGTGCCTTCCCAAGTGTCTTCTCCTTTGGAGTAATATTTTATGTAGGATTTGAGGTTCTCACAACAATGAGTATGAAGATGGTTGTCTTCTGGGTTGTAGTGCCATATCATCCTGATGATACAGGCAGCTATGACCTCTGAAGTGTTCATAAATTTCTACCAGACCACATGACACTACAACCCAGAAGACAGCCATCTTAATATTTTATGATGTTGTTTGAGATTATATTATAGTTTATTCTTTAAACATGTTCTTACTGACTTTTTCTTTAGAGTTACATAAGATTTTATATGTGAAATATGAAATTATCCGGTTAATTTTGCATTCCTTTTGTTGTTGAAAAGGGAGTAACCTGATGTCCATCTGAAACACCTTTGAGGTGTATTTAATTGGCTGCCATTGAACAAACTGCTCATCATCTGTTAAGGTGGTTACACATATCTTATTTTGGACTGTAATAACAAATAACTTGCTGTCCAAAGGAAGCCTGGGGGGAGGGGGAGCATCTATTGTCAGATAAAAAAGAACACACAAGACTGGCCATTCTGCAACCACACTGGAACAACCTTCAGTTTGTCAATAAAATGTTTTTAAATTTATTCCTATGACTTTCAGTTTTCAGTAATCAAGAAAGGAAACTGTCAAGAAACTATACATGGGGCTAACTGCACATAGGCAATGCAAACAATACCAACACAAAGTGCAAACTTTTGCATTTGCAAGTCTACTGGAACAGGATGGGATCGACATATACTACACAGCGAAGAATATTAATAGATTTCTGATTTTTAAGCTTAGAACAGTAATTAAAAGTGACCATTCACAACCAATTATTTCTACACACTAAATTTTTTTAAGAAACCCAGGACAGCAATTTTACTTATCTCACTATCAGAAGTCAGCGATGATGATAATCATCATCATATTCTACAAAAAATTAAAAGTGTATTTCACAAGCATAATCAGTTTTTCTAATATATGCAAATCTTTACCCTATGATGGGTACTCGGATACATTTATGGAAAAGGGAAAATAGTCTAAAAAGTTAATTTATGTAAATGTACATATTCACATTCATTTCCTGTTACTAAACACATACACTTACATTATTTGGTTTCAGGACATGCCAGTTTGGATACTGACTTTGCAGTCATAGAAAAGCAAAGAAACTAAAATTCTTAATGGAAATTTTAATTTAATATCAACTTGCAAATGTGTAATCACGACAGCAATAGTCATTTGATGTGTTGTGGATACTGTACAAATCAAAGGGTTCAATGCAAATACATGGAAAGTAACTAAATAAGGACTGACAACATATTGTGCTACCAATTACACAAATTCTCTACTATTAAGCAAATAAATACAATAACTGGAGCAATATTTCTGTCAATGAAACATTTTTACACAAAGAGATTATCATTAAACCGAAGATGACACTCTTATAGAATACAGTGCTGTGTAGTCTCACATTAGTTGATTAACGTTTTGGAGGTGCTTACTGCCTCCATCATCAGGACAATGAGGTAAGGGGTCTTAATGCCCTTATGGTTGAGGTAGTAAGCACCTTCAAAATGCTGGTCAACTTCTACGAGACTACACAGCTCAATATCCCAGAAGGCTGTCTGTCATCTTCATACTTGCTAACATGAGAATCAGGAATCTCACTAATCATTTTACTGTTAGTGTGGTCCTACAAATGGTCACAGGCTGCGTCCATATCATAGGGCATGTTCATTTAACACGGGCAACACAGATTACTTACATCAGCAATTCAGTCACTTTGATCTGTTCAAACACATACATTCCTGAACCTACACAAGAGCTACAAAAATGGGAAGGGCTACTGAATTTATGTGTAGGCCTACTTCAAAGTTGTGAACTACTGCCAGACCTCACCTTTTATAGTGATTGGTGTATTTATTTCTGTCCATTTTTAAGACTTTCAGTGAAGCTCCAAATGCAGGTTAGGAATCACAACATAATGGCCATGTGTAAGTGTTTTGAAGAAAGCTATAACACCTCAATGGACCCGTTACTTCACAGCATTCTATGAATTTCAATTTTTATTGAAGGAGTTCTTTTTTGTATAACCACTGAAATGAAATGAAATTTTCACAGTCCAGAACTTTCAGAATTTTACGTAGGTATTCCATTTTCCTTTGGAATGACAATTTGGAAGAAATAATTATTTTTTTAATCTGAACTCTTGTTAAATTATAATAAATAAAAGTTAAATTACATTAGCAGTTTGGAAACATTCCACAGGATTGCCCTTACTTTTACAATGTTGAACTTATCACATGCTTACTATTTGTTAATTTGTACATATGTATAGGGAATAAAAGCCAATGATGGGGGGAAGTACATGCAGAAAAACAGCATATATAATTAAATCCACATGGCTACTGTGAAGTTACTAGCAAGTGATTCTTAAGAAAAATTCTAAGATTGAAAACTGTACCCTCAAGTCTGCATATTGTTATATCAGGTCACTTAAGAATTAATTTTAAAACAGTTGCTACAATCAATATTTACTTATTATCCAGACTTGGTAATTATAGATACTGCAGAATAAAGAAGCTGGAAACTTCCAAATGAGGTTAAGGGTTATGGCTTCAAGGAACAGAGAAATGTTTATTAAGAATAAACTCTGAAAATGGCTGTAGTGGTTGTAGTGCCGTGTAGTCTGGTAGAAGTTTACCTTTAAACTTCTACCAGAATACATGGCACAACGACCCAGAAGACAGCCATCTTTGGACTCACCACCGTAAAAACCTCAAATCCAACTTGGAATAAACTTTAATTATGAAGATTATTAGAGTTATCTGTACAATTCTTTGTCTGTTCTCTTGAAACTTTTCAAAATTTTCCAGAATGCTGTTGCAGTGGAGAACAGAATTTTAAATCCTACATATTATTTAAAATACTTCAAAGTTTAAAGGGCTAAATAATTTCTATAACTTTAACTCATTTAATTTCCAGTATTTCAAAGAATAAACAAAGAAACATGGTACCAAAATGGAAACTGTATGTGAACTAAGCTGCTGGTGTGATTATTTTGAAACTATGATCTAAAAAAAAAAATGATTCACACTTTATAGTACTAATTTTAATCAAAGATTGTAGGTTAAAATTGTAATGAAGACTGGAATTTCTTTTTAAGATTCTTTGCATTTTAAAGAATTTGAATACCCATTTAATTTGGCTATAAGGTTGTGCAAGGGAATTTAAATTCTTATAGGTTCAACGGTACTCAGGACACATTCCCAAAAGAGTTAAAGAGAAAACTGATTAAAAATTACACTCGCACTGTGAAAAATAAGAGTATGTACAGCATACAAGATGAAAGTTACTTCAACAAGAGCAGAATATTACATACATGACTACAGCCACAGTAAGGGGCAAGTCTCTTTGGTAAATGGAATTGAAATACTGAAAGGTAAGAGAAAACTTCCCAATGATATTCTATTTCAGCAAGTATGTGAACATGCATTATTGATGTCTGCAGCAGCTTGTTTTGTACGATTCCCATAATTTTTTTTAAGTGGGTGTGTGTGGATACATGAATAATTAATTCAGTTGCAGCACCACACTTCCAAATGTATAAAATTAATGACATGCCTATAGCATGACTAAGAAAGCCACGTTGTAAGCTTGGTCCTTACACAGAAATTAGAGACGAATGGGACTTTCCTTTCTCTAAACAAAGCAAACTGATTAGGTAAGGGGTTCTCAACCTGCAGGTTGCATTTGGCCCATGTGATAATACTGTGTCATCAGCATGATGAAAAGTAGTTACCTGATATCAGAGAAAATGCTTTATTAGCCTTTATTGTATGGGAGTAAGTTATTTAAATGCCCATATTATGGGACTGGTGGCTAAACTGTAACTATAAAAATGGCAATATGAGAAAATGTCTGTATCTATTAAAATATTAGTGATAAAATATTGTATGAAAGGTTCTTGAAAGAATGTTGCCAAATTCTATACTGCTACATTTTAGTGGCATAAAATTTTGTTTCCCAAAACTGGGCACAGATTCCTAAAATGAAATGAAACATGGAGTATATGAATCAAAATGTGCAGTATGCATGTTGTATTAAATGATGTTCTTCCCATGCTTTAGTAGAAGTTTATCTTTACATGGGAAACACCTAAATAAAGTTCTGTACCCAAGGGTGACCTTGCAATTTGAGCAATGAAATTTCTTGCATGTTTTTTCTCTGCTCCACTGAACACACAAGAGTACTACAAATGTGAACTTGCAGCTAACTGATGTTCATTATGTCGAGGTTCAAGATTAGTCATTTGATTTATTTGTAAGTTTGGTCTTCCTCTTGGGCTGGACTGAGATTCGGTCTAACTTGCAGCCATTTCTAACAAATTTGAAACTAAATTGAGATGACATTTTGTGGTCTATTTTTCTACCACAGGAAGACAGATTGATAAAACTATTCAATACTGTTGGATCCAGCAGGTTAAAAATAATTTCTTTGTCCAGTTACATTTTCTCCAAAAAACTGAACTGCTATTAGCCAATCTGTTCCCTTTGTTGACATAACCCATATTGTCAAGACATTTATAACCCTTGCATATATGTTACTCTAATCCAATTTTTAGTGTCTTATTATCAACACCTTTGAAATTCTGTCAATTTCATAATAGCTGATAGCTGTGCAGGTCATCAAATACATATCAAGAGGAGAAAACATTGTCTATGCAAAGTTTATGGCCAACCCCTTTTTATTCTCCTGTGAGACTTTCCACTGTTGCATGTGTAGCTGTCAATGTCTGTGTTGTATTTTGCTCATTCTTTCTTATAGACAAGATATCATAAATGTAGGAAGTCATATCACAAATACTGTTAATCTTTATACTAAAGCATTTATACTTCTTAGGAATGTATTTCCTGAAAATTAAGTTTCCATTTGAACAGCACAATATGTCTATAGTTAAATGCTCTGACAAATTTTAAAGATAGATATTAGTTTACAAAGTCTGTATTAGTTTTTGTCTATCTTGTCTGGTTAATTCATACTGTCATAAATATGAAGAAATTTCAAAGATGGAAAAAATTATTGCATTTTATCATGCCAGTAATTTTCAATGTCACCCACTCATTATATCACATTTGTATGATAAGAGCCATGGTTGTACACATGTACACACGCACATCAATAAATCATAACCATCTAACCTTGTTGTCAAAAGAGTCAAAATATTGGTTATATAATTCATTAGTCCACGTCACTAACAGCTGAAATACATTCAGTACAATGGGAGCTACAATGGAGGATGAGTACCATCAGAATTCCAAATTTTATCTCAGGTTCTGCTCACATTATTATCACCTGCTGCCACACTTTATCAAAACCACTTCCACTGCTAGGTCAGACTGCTTCATTAGAATCTGTCTCCAAAATTAGCTGTTGTTTAATTTCTATTCTATTTCTCAAAACTCATGCCATTATGAAAGAAGAAAATTAATGGGTTTAATGGAAAGTTTTTGTATTTTTCAAGTCAAAAATAACTTTCTTTTTAATATGTTTACAATATTTAATAAATTACATAATTCTCATTGCTTGCCATTACCGTCTCCCAATGTGTCACAAGCTTTTCCATTCTGGTTTTGTAAAAACTTCTTGGTTTTGATTCAAAATATGTTACAGGATACCATCATTCAACTCTTTGAATCTTTAAAATATCTTGTTATTTAAATGGATTTGCAATGACATGAATAAATGATAATCGGATGGTGCCAAGTCCAGTGAATATGGGAGGTGGTTCAAAATTTCTTTATTTTGTGCTGTGACATTGAACTGACAAAGGGATGGGTGTTGTCCTGGTGAAAGACAACTCCTCTTCTGTTGATGAGATGTGGACATTTTACTTTCAGGCATTCATTTACTCAGTCCAACTGTTTACAGTAAACTTCTGAATTTATGGTTTTGTTGGGTTAGAAAATGCAAAAACTTTCCACTGAACCCAATATATTCTGTTGAGAGATATATAGTTTCCCACTAGAATAACTATGAGACATGTTAGTTTCTGTGTTTTAAACTTATAATAGTGCCCTGGCTTGTTACCCTCTGAACAAACATACTGCCTCATCCCCTCACCAGTGGCCTACTACAAACACATGAGTGAAACATTATTTATTTCAGTAAATCTTTAGTATTCTTTCTGGCTTAATGTACAGATGCTACTGACAAGATGTTATATGCATGACTACGACACTGGAACTTAACAATTTTTTTGTAAGAATTACATTCTAAAGTTCAATAATTATAAATAAATCAGAGCTGGAAAGCATAATTAAATATTCTATGAGCATTGAACAAAATTACACTTTCATAAATGTTATAAGATGACTCAAAATAAAGCGTTATTTTAAAGATATGTTACTGTCTAGGTGGAATGTGCTTAATAATGTGACACAAAAAGATAAAAATTAATGCTGTCAGTGTTTGGCGACTTTCAGCTAAACGAAAGACATCAAGCCAAGAACTAGAACACGTCTCACTCACAAGATACATGAGAATTTCAACATCAGAAATTAAAACTGAGACTGAAATATTAACCGAATCAGTGTCAAAAATCCTACTAGTGACTGATTTTGATTAAGAAAATTACCAAGTAATACATAAAACATGTTTGAAAAAGTAAGTCGGTAACATTTCTAAAAAGCTACAATGAATTTCAGTGTCAAATATTGAATATTAACCAACACTTCAGAAAACAATGCAACTGCTGTTCCACCAATCAGCACCATCAAATTTAACTTGCCACCTACAGCGTGCCCTATATAAGGCTTCCAGAACTTTCCTCACTTACAGATTCATCAATGAAAATGGTAACTGCAATGTTTGTCGAAATGTTCGTTAATACTCAACATTTGATGTGGCTCATACCAAAATAGAACGTTACACATTCATCCTTATATATCCTATTCTTTCCTTCCTTCCAGACATATACTTCACAAGGGCCCATCACCAGACAGCTGACATAATGTGAAACTAAGCAATCCAAACAACTACAAAAATTAAGATATCCATACACTACGGCAGTAACACTGATATGTTGCTTGATAGAACCACCTTAAAGTAATTCAGGATGTAAATAATATTTTTATACAAGGTTCACTCCAAAAGTAATGCCCGACATTAAATAAAACGTTTTTATTCCACAGCCTTGCTTTTTTCATAGTTCGTATTCCGCTTTGTATTCGTGCTTAATTCATTCACTTCCCGCTACTGGCGTTGTTATACCATACGTTCAAAATGGCGGATGCACTTGATATCCTTCAGAAGCAACGTGCTGTAATTGAATTCTTGGTGTGTGAGAACGAGACAGTACGAAACATCCACAACTGATTGCAGGTGTAAGGGGACGATGCTGTCGGCCGCAGCACAGGTTACGTTGGGCAAAGTGATTATC
Source organism: Zootermopsis nevadensis (assembly GCF_977971745.1). NCBI lineage: Eukaryota > Metazoa > Arthropoda > Insecta > Blattodea > Termopsidae > Zootermopsis > Zootermopsis nevadensis. The sequence continues at coordinate 18,353,222 of NW_028259162.1, forward strand.
TGGGAAAAGTGGGCATGCTGATATGCATGTCTTTCCGCGCAGTGGCAGCTCGTGCAGGTCTTTTTTAGAAGGTGGGTATTCAAGCACTTTTTAAGAGGTGGAAAAAAGCAGCTGAGTGCAGGTGACCATGTGGAAAAATAGTTTTTTCCTCCTAAATGATGTACCTATAAAATGTATCAATAGCAATTCTATACAATAAATATTGATTTATTAAAAAGTGTGGGGCATTACATTTGGAGTGACCCTCATACATATCCTTTTTGTTAAGCCCATGAAAATATTTCACATTCCCTTGCATGTGTGAGCTACAATGTCTGTCCACCCTTCTGGCCAGGCTGTGTTTTCTGCCTTTCTCCCACTGACTCCCTTGCTCTCACCCAATCCTTACTCTTATTTCCCCACTGGCCCAGCTGACCAGTTTCCATATCTCAAACCAATTCCTCGTGTGCCTTACTCATTTCCCTTAGGATGGATGCAGTAAGCACTTTTAAAAGTCAGTAAACTTCTACCAGACTACAAGGTGCAATAGAAGACAGTTATTTCAAGAACCATGGTTTAGGAACCACTGCTCTGGCAGAAAACCATAATCACAATAGTTTGTGTGTGTGTGTGTGTGAGCTTAAATCGAATCAAAAAGGGGTTACAACATACAAACACAGAGTGTAGGCAAAAGATTCTACTGCTAATATCCAAATAATGCAACAATGCCAACATCTCATCGTTTTCAGACATAGACATTTTCAAGTCTACCATCTAGTCTCACAAGTCTTAAATAATGAGGCAAAGTTTAAAGCAGCATCAAGACGATACTTTATCACATACTCCTTTTGCTCTGTCGTCTAATTTCTAATGTTCATTATGGTTTTCTTGTCTTTAGGGCACTCTAATTTACCTAATGTATGTACCGGGTGAATTTATTTGTAACACATCATAACTTTGCATAAAACCTTTCCTTATATAATGTGAAATCTTTATAATAGTCTAAAACAGTGGGGTTTCAACCTTTTTTGTTCATATACCCCCAGATATAATTTCTCTTCAACTTTGTACCCCCAAAGTTGTTGGCGTATAATTCAAGTTATACATCTAAAATAAATTACATTACTGATTATTTAGTGTTTATCATAAAATAATATATATATATATTTTTTTTTTAAATTTCATGTACCCCAGGTTGAATACCACTGGTCTAAAATATACTTATACATTTGTATTGTATAATTATAACTTATTCCACAACCTACTGTCATCTGGCTAACAGATCCATGGAATGAAATAAAGATGCATGCATGTATGAATACATATATGAGTTTTATCTGTAAAGGGTTCAAATTTACAATTTATGCCACTGATTAGTACTCAGTATCTTTTACCATGTTCTGGGAACTGAAGAAGTGGGAGAAATAAACATATCTTCAAAGCTTTCGAGGCCATTATTTTACAAACTGTTACGGCCTTTTAGCAAGCTAACCATAAAGTTTATGCTGTTTAACTCCAGACTGTTGAAATGCAAAGTTGGCAACAATTCCACAAATAACTTGGGAAAATTGAAAAGTCTCTGAATAATAAATGTGTGAGTATGGCAGAATGCCTACCTGCAAAACACCAGCGACCTGTTGTTCGGGCAAATCCAAGCATGAACAAAGCAATGAGAAGCACCAGGACAGCCACAACAATTCCAATGATGGGGCCAGTTCCAAGTTCCAGTGATCCTGTTTAGAAAGTAAATATTTTAAGTAGTCTCTTTATGTTAACACAGAAAGAACTAAATGCAGCATTCTCCTTTCCCTTTGACAGTATGAATTAACCAACAGACAAACAAACTGACTGACTAGATGACCATTTCTCTGACAACTGGATCAAAAGGTTGACAAAACTAAACGTAGTCAGCCAGTGAACAAGATACTTTTTCAGTTCATTTCAGTTCACATTCTTACAAAGCACTTCTCATTTTATTATTAGTACTATTATCCCACATCATTCTTTCTCTTCCAAGTGGCCACCTTCTAAGAGGCCCCACTCACTCACTCTAAGGTGCAGGGAATTCTTTGAAAAGTGGACTGTATATTCGGCTTGTCAAAGAATAGCCCACTTTCTTTACGGAACCAGAAGGTTCATCATCGTGTTCAAAAAAGCCCACCACCTGACTCTATCCTGAGCTGGCTGCATCGAGTTCGCTCCACCAATTCATATTGTAAAAGGTCCCTCCTGCCGAAATTCTGAATGTATTTCTTGTTGCCTCCGTCTACGCTTCTTTTCTCCAATAGACACTTAATTCCCATTACCACTGCCAACATTTGGAACAGCATATACACTGCTGCCTGATGGCTATTACTTTTTCACTATTAAGGCAGATTGAGAGACTATCAATGTGCAACAACAGTACTTGCATTTGCTCTACCACCTGCTGCAAAAGATAATGTCACATTGTCCTATGAACACCACAAATAACTTCTCCATCCATCACAAGCTTATTTAACAATGCTTTTTCAGTAGCTCAGAATACACAGTGTAAAATGAGAGAACGATAGTGGACAATGAATTGGACAGGATGTGGAATGAATCAGTCAAAGCCTAATTTAAGGTACTGTCCTGGCATTTGCCTGGAGAAACTGGGAGAAACCATGAAAAACCTCTAGCAAAATAGTCGGTCTCCAAGCTGAGATTTGAACCTGAGACCTCCCAAATATGATACAGGAGTGTTAACCACTCAACCATGATGTTTGGTATGTTGAATCTCCTGTGTGAGAATAGTTAGAGATAAGGTCATGTTATAATGAGATGCTTTCATTAGCTCGATAAGGTAATTTGTAAACCTGCAAGCCAATACATTTCCTACAGTTTATTTATTAAAACTAAGGATTTCTTATACTCTTATATAACAGACATCTTTAAAAGGGGATTAGGAATCAGGAGAGATGTCTCATACCTTCTGGTTCTGTGCTGGTGGAGATGCTCACTCTGTACGTCTGTTCACCCACATCATTTGTTGCCTTCAAAACATATTGTCTGGTCACATCATCGGCACTGACACGCATTATGAGGAGCTGTCCCTCCCATGTGCCATTGCCCTGTTCAACAACAATGATTTCAGTAAGTCAGTGACAAATAGAAATATTTACATGATTAAGTACACTGGGATACTGGGAACAACCAGTTCTTCAAGTGCCTGAGCACTGTGGGTCCCAATTTTTTCGTTGGCTTGATCTAAAGACATTCAGTAGGGCTCCTTGGATGACGGATCGGCCCGTCGCAAGGCCTCTACCTGTACACAGGACAGCACGACACAGAAAAACGTAGACAAACATCCATGGCTTGAGTGGGATTCGAACCCACGGTCCCAGCGACCAAGCGGCACAAGGCCCACGCCTCAGACTGCGCTGCCAATGCGGACCCCTTGATTAAGTACACTTGAAGAATCATTCAGAGCTTTTATAATTGCATCTTGCATTTCTGTAGTTACATTGCAAACCACATAAATAAAAAAACCTTAGTCTTTTCCTAAATGTTTAACAAGAGATTTAGGATATTAAAAATGCTATACAAGGGACTAGATGCAAGTTATGACTGTACTAAGTATGTTAAATAATGACCAATAAAACAAGTGAGAAACCTAAACAGTAGGAAGACTGAGGGATACATACCATGGCTCTCGCTGAGATAGCCTCAAATCGTTGTGAAGAGTCCATACGTCCCTCAGGAAAGCTCTCTTGATCAACGTACCATGTGAGGCGAGGCTTAGGATAGGCTTGAATTTGGACAGAAATAATGCCTTCGTCTCCCACTTTAAACCCAAACTGTTCAATTGTTCCAGGTATTGGGCGAGGTGCAACTAAATAAATGTAAGAAATCACATTTCATACACACCAACATACCATAAGTATCTTCAAATCTGGTCACTATTGTACAATAAAATCATTACTATGATTGTGCAAATGATTTAAATTAACAAATACTGGGCGTCTGGAAAGTTCAAAATTATCAGAATTTTGTTGTTCAGAGTAAGAGTAACTAACGGACAATCTGCATATCATGTCGCCCAGTAAGATACTTTGTTCATTGTTCTTCTGGGATGTGACTCCATGTAGTCTTGTGGATGGTTACCAATGCTTTGGAGGAACATATCACCTCCATCTTGACTCATTTGAACCCTGAATATAGAGGTGATACGTTTCTATTAAACTCAGGTAACCACCTATAAGAATACATGGTGTTACAACCAAGAAGACCACAGTTGATATATTCACTGTTATTTAATTGTCCAAAAGTGAAAACAGCATAAAGTTGGCTGTAACAAACCCAGTGGGGATCTGGTGCTGCTAGTGAATGCTGCCAGTCACAGGTGATCACATGGCTGTGTGAATAACACCACTCAACTATGGGCTGTTCAGTAGAAGAGGCACATTATAGCAAACATTAACAGTGTGACACAGTTAAATACCAGCATTCTGGGTGCAGAAACCGCTCAAATACAATCAATGGGCTGTCATTCAGCTCCATGGCGCTGAAGGTTGTCAACCAGCCTAAATTCATGGGAGAATGCACAGCGCTACTATAGAACCCACTGAGGCTTTGATACTGCCATCATGGTCACAAGGAGTGCTATCATGTTGCAGGACATATCCCATCCTAAAATGGCTCTGCTCCATGTGGTGGAAGGTCCCGCCTGAATCATCCCCAATGTATGACACCATGTTACTTCCATCTGTTCAGCCCCCTCAAGAAGGATTTATAGGGCTACAGATTCAGGTCAGATAAAGACGCCAAGGTTGCACTGGTGCAGTGGTTCCAGCAGCCATCCGAGGAGTGTTTTGAAGAGGATCCACTCGTTGGTGCATCAATGGGAATTTGCCCATGGACTACCTTTATCAGTGTCTACTCCTTTGCTCAGATCATTCCCCACCTAGGTTTCATTTGAACAACCCTCATACAAACCCATTCACACAATCAAAGTAAAATGATATACTGATTACTAGAACATACAAATTTTATAATTAACGAACACACCTCCATTATTACTCTCAGACTGTGACCTGTATAGGAAAATGGCTGTAAAGCATCAACATGTTGGAAATTTGATATAATTTAATGGGCAGGCAATGCAAAAAATATGTATCATAAATCTAGAGTTGCTAAATAAAGAAGCTAGTATTTAAGCTGAATGAAAAGGAAAGCATAATTATCAGATAAATATTTAAAATTACAGTATGATTCATTGTCATTACTCATGTACTCACATCTCACATTAATCTGCTTGATGGTCGATAACACTCTGTCTAGTGCAATATGTGTTGCAACACACTTTAGATCCTTAGCATTATCCTTCCAAGTCAACTTGCGTGTAAGATTCTGGTGTACTGTGAATAGATTTGTTGGTGACTCCACAATTTCGAGGCGACTTAATCCATCTGTAATCTGGTCATCGCCTGTATGCAAAAATGCAAAACTATTTAGATTAAAACATGATTTTCCAAATGCTGGTTACAACACCCCACAATTGGACCCTATCCTGAGTGATACAAACCCACACTCAGTCAATTTCTATAAATCCATATAATATTATCCTCATATTTATACCTAGATCTCAATAGCAATCCCTTTGTTCTGGCTTTCAGACTAAAATTTTATATGCATTTCTCATCCTGCCATATGAGTAAAACGTCCAGTTCATCTAATCATCCTTGACTTGATCATGCTAATACCATTTGACAAGATACAAATTATTCAGCGTTATTATGCAATTTCCTCCAGTCTCCTGTTCCTTCTTTCCACTCAAGTCCAAATTTGTTATAACTCTTCAATCTGTTTTTCTTTACAATGAGAGACCAAGTTTCACACTCATATCAAAGGACAGGAAACATTTTACGTTTTAATCCTTAAAATTTTATATTGGGGACAGAAAGATAAAAAGTTCTTAACTGAATGTACTGAAACTATTCAAATCCCATTTTTCCACCTTCATAATTATCAAGGTTAGAAAAGGAGCATGCAGGCAGGAAGCAGTTTAATAGATGTCACTGCACTGTAAAATTTATTCCATCTATTTGTGGACAAAATTCCATGTTTTAAGTTAAAGCTCATCTAAATAATATTTAGGAATTCAGTCCATACTACAAAGAAAACAAGTGATTAATGCTGTTTAAGGAGATAATCCCAGTTCACAGTGAGAATCATATGAAATCTGAAAGTACACAAGTAAGTAGGATATGTAGTTACCACTGGGCTTTGAACAGTTAATGTGTAACTGGCACTGAATGCACAATTTTGGAGATATATTACAGCATATTTTTCTTAGGAAAAGTATCCAGTATTAAATGTGTAAAAATTATTTGAATATGAGAATATTTTATGGTATAAATGGGGTACAGAATACTTCACTGCAAAGGATAGACCAATAAATCTACAAAAGAAAGTCAATGTAAATTATCAATACTGATAATACTCAGCCGTGTATGGCTCAAGACTGGTTTGTACTGCCCCCCACCCCCCACCCGATTCCTTTCAGTGTCATCTTGGCAGTATTGGAGAGGGCAGTCTGTTCCGACCCAGCTAGAGAGCAAGGTGCTCTGCGTACTGGCCTGGAGTTGTTCCGGTAAAAGGAGTTACTGATCTTTTTTTTATATTTATACCTTTTTTCCTTCTTTCAAAATTTTTTTGTTATTGGAGAGTTTGGTCGGAACTGGCTTGGGCGAGCGCAGTCCCATCTGATTTCTCGGCTGTTAATCGTGTTTTTTTTTGTAAGGCATTGGGAGTGATCATTTGTCATTATATTGTTTTAACAAACTGATTTGTTTGTTTTCTTCTTTTACGTAACTCTCCTCCCTGCACTGCCGTGCAATATTACCTGTTAAACCATTGTTAAACACTGAACAAGACAACAAATTAAGTGTGCTCATGTACATGTATGGAAAATAATGAGGAAAAGTTCCTACAGGGAAATTGTGGAAACTTTAGCTGTATTTTAATTAATTAATAATTTTACCCTTAAAATACCTAATTTGTTACATAAATTACCTGTAGTATTTACCTTCCTATGCATAGTTTTAATAAAGATGAAGATTGTGTAATACCATCAAAGCAAACAAAGCAACACCAATTTTCCCAGGGAGAAGTTGGATGTTCCTTTCATTTGTTGTCATTAAAATAGAATTAGTGTATAAGCTCTGCATATTTGTACTTTTGTGCTGCATGCTACTGCAGGAAAGTTAAAGCCAAATAAATAACTTTCTTCATGATAAAGAAAGCCATAGTTTCTAAAATTATAGGGCTGTGACATTCATTGGGTCCGCAGTGGCCGCGCGGTCTGTGGCGTGGGCCTTGTGCTGCTTGGTCGCTGGGACCGTGGGTTCGAATCCCACTCAAGCCATGGATGTTTGTCAGCGTTTTTCTGTGTTGTGCTGTCCTGTGTACAGGTAGAGGCCTTGCGACGGGCCGATCCCTCGTCCAAGGAGTCCTACCGAATGTCTATAGATCAAACTAACGAAAAATTTGGGACCCGCAGTGCTCAGGCACTTGAAGAAGGGGTCGTCCAAGTATCCAAGTAAGTAAGTGACATTCATTGCTTGCTTTTGAATGGTAGTGAGGATACACTTTGTGATCTGAGGCAAGAAGGCATTTGTCCATGTATTTGAAAACTGGAAAGCACAGTATGTTTATATGCTAGTGCATACTGATATGAAGTTAGATGCTCCTCCCACCAAGTGGGGCTGATCCATAACATAATATCACAGAAATGGTACATTTATCTGGTGTGGAGAGATAAACAGAAGTGCAGATAATAGAAGATCATTATAAATTATGCTAATCAACATTTAGGGGCAGCCACATTAGGGGTAATATCAGCAGTTAAGAGTTTAGAGTTTGTCAGTGATAAGATGTTGCATAAAATACGAAGAGGGCACTGGTATGATACTACTACGAAGGCATACAGATGCATAGATGGGAGGATAATAATATACAAAATTTTAAAGAAATATGGTGGGAGGGTGTGGACAGGAATGGTCAGTCTCAGGATAGCGACCAGTCACAGGTTATTTTGAAACTTCGGGTTTCATAAAATGCAGTTTCTTGACTAAATGAGAAACTATTAGCTTCTCAGATATGACTCAGTTCAATGCAGATTATTATATGGGAAGGGTCAATGTTTATATGGGCACTAAAGAAACGACTGCCATTTGTGAAAGTTAGAAAAGATAAGTAAACAATTTCCCCACATGAACTAAATATTCTAACAGTAAGATGACATCAGAGAGTGGAGAACAAGAGTTTTGTTTTGAGAAACTTGACAAGTATAATTCAGAAAGTTGGTCAGTTACTTAAATAGCAAGGACTGAAGCAGTAACTCACCCATAAACCATGAAAGATCAGCTGCTGGCCGTGCGTCTCTCACCGTACACATTGCGTTTATAGATGTGTCTTCACTATACGCATTAAAGTGGCGATCAAACTCTGGAGTGACCATGAGGTCAGGCGGATTTTGTGGGGGCCCTGTAATAAGACGATGTTGGTCAAACAAAAACATCAATAGAGCATACAAGCATCTTTTTAAAACCAATTTTATAACAGGCAAAAATGACAAATGACATTGTAAAAATTGCGAGTAATAATAAACAAGGATTTTGAGGTCAGTTGCAGTTTTGTTATTCAGACTACAGATATTATGCCAAATCTTAGAGTACATTCATTTAGCGCAAGTATAATTTTTTCACCTGCTTTCAGGTAAAATGAAAATTGTTTAGTAAGGATTCAAAGGAAATTTGTAGCTTTGTGTTACACTAGATTCTTTAATGGCGTTTGTGCCTATAATTACGATGATATATTAGTGAGATTAAACTTCTTGTCGTTACATTTAAGGAGGAAGCTTTTGGATGCGCTGTTCCTCATTAATGTTTTTAAAGGCAAAATTAGTTGCTCATCTGTTTTTGATACAGTTAGTCTCTGCATACCCACTAGGTCTATCAGAGACTACTCTACCTTTACTGTACAACGTAATTTCAAGGCTAGTCCCTCTGCCAGATGTTTCCGCTGCCAATGCAGTCTGTAGGAGCATCGACATCTTTAACAAAGATCCTGTTTTGCTTACTGATGTCAGTCAGCTTTTTAAACAATAATCATTGTTCTTTTTTATTATTTATTTAGTATAATAATTTATTTTGTATGTTTGTCCAAAATTGAACTGATTTTAATTTAATTTTTAATTTACTTATCCATAACATTTAGCTCATTTACTTATTAATTATTTTGCAATAAATTAATATTGTACTTTATATATTCAGTTCATTGTTTGTTTGCTTTAGAATTGTTAAGATTTGTATTGTTGTTAGTGCTTGGCTGTTATTGGCCTTTTCGGATGTTGTCAAGTACTTTAATAAATGAATTGAAATTGAAAATAGTTTATTTGTGGTTTATTTTATAACGCTGTCAATAGCTCAGACTATACAGAGTTGGATTTTCAGAAGTTTCTCTAAGTGTACAGATAGGTTAAGAGAATGTCCTCAGTTCCCATTGAAAAACATTTTATTTACAAGTGGTTCTGTTCTTACTTGCAACTGTGACATTGGTGGTTCCCTCAGACTCATTTGACTCGCCAGAGAAACCCAACGAGCACTTGAACTGGCCATTGTATTTGTCTGTCATCCGGTTAATGGTGATTCCACACTGGCCTCTCGTAATGCTGTCACCTGCATACCAGTATTCAGTGTTCCTTTCAGAATTCTCGTTCAAGTTGAGACCACCACTTACTCCTGGCATCTGAATACGGCAGTACATGAGTGGTTTCGCTACCAGACACATAAACGTGAAGTTCTGTCCCACCTTCACTGTTGGATTTCTTGGAGAAACATCGACGTGAATTGCATTGGCGCCATCTGTAAAACACAAAGAAAACTTGATTCTCCAAATGTCTGTGGAAACATATTAATATTGTAGCCAAACTCCGAAAACGTAATGCACATCAAATGTATCGCAAACAGTGAACAATGTAAAGCCTTGTATCGACTGCGCGCGGCTGCCTCGCGCACCTGTTCGTGCGCGGCAAACTCGTTCGTTCGCTCATTGTGCTCGTGGTTACCAGCATCGAGCGCGGCAGCCGTGTTCGGCTACGATCGACGCTGTTCGTCAGTTCTTGCAAGATCACCATGAATACAACACCGTGAAATCCCTTTGCCGCGGGACAAAGAACCGCTCAGATTTGGCTCGACGCGAGCCAAGTTCGAGCGCGGCATTGTTCGGTTCTGCCACGCGTGGCAACATGGTATCGACTTTGCGAGGCAAAGCAACGAACATTGCCTCGCGAGGCAGCCGCGCGCAGTCGATACAAGGCTTAACACATACTGGGAAGTATATGAGTAATCAAACTGAGGAGGTTACAAGCCACAACTTCCAATGTTGAGGACCAAGGTACTCCTCTTTGTCCGGCACCTATCCCTCTGCTTTCCAGTAAGGGAGACCCTATCAGCAGCTTTATAACTTACAGGTCTTCACCACAACAAGGAATGAACATCATCAAAAATGCAAGATTGGTACAGTGAAGAAAATAGAGGTGCGACATTAATACGTTCTGCCACTTCCTTCTCAAACAAAATTCTGTGAGCCGAGACAAGTAGAGTTGAATCCCATTGGAGTACCACGCTTTGTCCACCACCAACACTGACGTTAAAACAGGGCTGGAAGTTACTTAAGATTGTTCATTTTGAGTTGTTGTATTTTTGTTTATTAACGTATTCAAGTCACATACGAGGTGCGATCGGAACGTTTCAAGACTGTGTCAATAGAGGGCGAACCGGATGTAGTACGAGCTTCTGCCGCTACGGGGTGCGGCCTACATTCATAGTGAATCAGTGTGCCAGCCGGCATCATCGAATTAGCATTTGTTTCTTAGTTACGGGCGTTTTGGTAGTGCATTACACCGGCCCTCCTGCGATTTCGGAATGGCGTGTGCATCAAATTTTGCCAAAGACTAAAGCATCGCATCGCAGCCAAGTTTGTGGCAAGGCTCCTGTCTGAGGACCAGAAGCAGAATCGACTTCTCGTTTGTCAGGAGCTCAAAGATCTTGCAAGAACCGACCCCAACTTCCTTTCTAAGCTCCGTGTGACTTCTTCCTCTTCCCAAAGATGAAAATTCAGCTAAAGGGAAGGAGATTTGAGACGATAGAAGAGATTCAGGCAGAATCGCAGATGGTGCTTCACCGGCTGACAAAGAAAGATTTCCAGGGATGCTTCCAGGCTTGGCAGCGGCGCTGGGATCGTTGTGTTCACTCCCAGGGGAACTACTTCGAGGGTGATGGATGAATTTAATACCTGAGATAAGTGTACGGGTTTTTATACGCGCAGTCTGGAAACTTTCCGATCGCACCTTGTATATGTGTAATTAAAATGAAGTTTGTTCAGTATTTTTAGAAACAATTACGATAACAGATTTTTGATGCCAATAACAAATATTTTTAGAATGTTTTAATTAGTGGCGGAATCTCAAAAAGTGCAATATAAAATGAGTGAGCCTCAGAGCCCCACCCCTAGACAATGCTAGGGTTAATATACGTATATACGAATAATTTATAACAAAACTACTGACTGCCTGAAGATCTAACTACATTCCTTGCACTGGGAATCCTTTCGATACTATTAAAATCGATAGGAATTTGGAACAATCACGGGCTAGATCTACCCACTAGTTTATACTATAAAACCATCTACGTTTATTTCTACCATTTACCAGGTTTCGAAAAAGATATGCAGCTTGTGTTACGTTAGTAAAATGGAGCTGCGAAAATTCAGCTGTTCGTCCTAGATTCAGTAAAAATCGTGAAATCGGCCATTATTTATAAAACTAAGCGCCCGTAACTACTGCGTTGAAAGTAGTCTACTGTGCAGGCGCTCCATCCATCAACACGAGGGAAAGTGGACGTCTGATGACCACCACATCCGCTGCGGAGTGGAAGCTAATCATAGGCTGTAAAGCCGATATTCCCGCCATTTCCTGCCAATTAACAGTAATGGCGGACCAAGTCCGGTGCAGACAAGTTGTCGCCTCCGAAACAACACAGCTTTTCTCGACATGTGTGCAAAAATTAATAAAATGCGACACAAGTGTCATATTTATACCCATAATGTTACCAGAAAGAAAAATCTCTGTTAGAAACATACTGCAAAATGCAATATTGGAGTAAAGTAACTTAAGATAGTCATATTCACAAAACAATTTGATAAATAACAAGGAGCATGAGCAATGCATTAACCACATTAAGGTCTATTTATATAGGAACGTAAAGATAACGGCACGAGCCCGAGAAAAAAGTCTCTCCATTTAAGGTCTATTTATATAGGAACGTAAAGATAACGACACGAGCCCGAGAAAAAAGTCTCTCCATTTAAGGTCTATTTATATAGGAACGTAAAGATAACGACACGAGCCCGAGAAAAAAGTCTCTCCATTTAAGGTCTATTTATATAGGAACGTAAAGATAACGACACGAGCCCGAGAAAAAAGTCTCTCCATTTAAGGTCTATTTATATAGGAACGTAAAGATAACGGCACGAGCCCGAGAAAAAAGTCTCTCCATTTAAGGTCTATTTATATAGGAACGTAAAGATAACGACACGAGCCCGAGAAAAAAGCCTCTCCATTTAAGGTCTATTTATATAGGAACGTAAAGATAACGGCACGAGCCCGAGAAAAAAGTCTCTCCATTTAAGGTCTATTTATATAGGAACGTAAAGATAACGACACGAGCCCGAGAAAAAAGTCTCTCCATTTAAGGTCTATTTATATAGGAACGTAAAGATAACGACACGAGCCCGAGAAAAAAGTCTCTCCATTTAAGGTCTATTTATATAGGAACGTAAAGATAACGACACGAGCCCGAGAAAAAAGTCTCTCCATTTAAGGTCTATTTATATAGGAACGTAAAGATAACGGCACGAGCCCGAGAAAAAAGTCTCTCCATTTAAGGTCTATTTATATAGGAACGTAAAGATAACGACACGAGCCCGAGAAAAAAGTCTCTCCATTTAAGGTCTATTTATATAGGAACGTAAAGATAACGGCACGAGCCCGAGAAAAAAGTCTCTCCATTTAAGGTCTATTTATATAGGAACGTAAAGATAACGACACGAGCCCGAGAAAAAAGCCTCTCCATTTAAGGTCTATTTATATAGGAACGTAAAGATAACGGCACGAGCCCGAGAAAAAAGTCTCTCCATTTAAGGTCTATTTATATAGGAACGTAAAGATAACGACACGAGCCCGAGAAAAAAGTCTCTCCATTTAAGGTCTATTTATATAGGAACGTAAAGATAACGACACGAGCCCGAGAAAAAAGTCTCTCCATTTAAGGTCTATTTATATAGGAACGTAAAGATAACGACACGAGCCCGAGAAAAAAGCCTCTCCATTTAAGGTCTATTTATATAGGAACGTAAAGATAACGGCACGAGCCCGAGAAAAAAGTCTCTCCATTTAAGGTCTATTTATATAGGAACGTAAAGATAACGACACGAGCCCGAGAAAAAAGTCTCTCCATTTAAGGTCTATTTATATAGGAACGTAAAGATAACGACACGAGCCCGAGAAAAAAGTCTCTCCATTTAAGGTCTATTTATATAGGAACGTAAAGATAACGACACGAGCCCGAGAAAAAAGTCTCTCCATTTAAGGTCTATTTATATAGGAACGTAAAGATAACGGCACGAGCCCGAGAAAAAAGTCTCTCCATTTAAGGTCTATTTATATAGGAACGTAAAGATAACGACACGAGCCCGAGAAAAAAGCCTCTCCATTTAAGGTCTATTTATATAGGAACGTAAAGATAACGGCACGAGCCCGAGAAAAAAGTCTCTCCATTTAAGGTCTATTTATATAGGAACGTAAAGATAACGACACGAGCCCGAGAAAAAAGTCTCTCCATTTAAGGTCTATTTATATAGGAACGTAAAGATAACGACACGAGCCCGAGAAAAAAGTCTCTCCATTTAAGGTCTATTTATATAGGAACGTAAAGATAACGACACGAGCCCTTGCCGATTTTTCAGAAAATATTATTCAACGTTTTTCAATGGAACTCTTTAGGAAAAATATCGTTGGAGACGTAAGTCGGGCGAGACTCGTTCGTGGAACGGACGAGCTCGGAGTCAATATTGAAAAACGTTGAATAATATTTTCTGAAAAATCGGCAAGGGCTCGTGTCGTTATCTTTACGTTCCTATATAAATAGACCCTTACCCGGATAAACATCGTTAAGACGGTTAACACAAACATTCAGCCTCTGGAAAATAGAATATTCCAGTCACATAGGAACATTTTATGTATGATATCTCGAAATTGAAAGTTATATATAATTTTTAGAGAGCGCTACAGAAATAATTAACATAGTTTAGCCAAACTTCTGAAAAGTGTCTGCAGAGCGGCAACAGTTTTACGATCGACCAAAGTTACGACACTAGCGAACCCTTCTCCGTAATTAGTAACTGAAACTGACTGCTGCAGATCTGCTGTGCTGGAAAATAATAAAGACTTGCAATAAAACAAGAAAGAAGAAACCTTGGCAACTTTTAGCAAGTTTAAGAATGAGTAGCTCAGTGCAAACCAGACCCTTCCAGAACAACAGCCATAGCAGTCAAAACGAGGAACTTCGTGATTAGGCAAGATCTGACGCAATAGAGCAAATTATGAAGACATGGAGGTTCAACTCGGAGAGAAGAAACACGAAATACGCGAAGAATTCAGCTTTAACACCTCTTTTAAAAGCGACGATTTGAAATATCTTATACGTGTAAAGACAACGTAACAAGACTGGCAACATGTACTCTCTGGAGTACACTGAAATTCCAAAGGCGTTATCATTCCATTTCGTCAGCACAAAAAATCTAATCTGCCAAAATGTGTTCCAACAATGACATCGGTTCACAGTGTTGCGACAGATAATTATCAGATAATTGAATTCGGTTCAAGTACGTCATTTTTTCGCAAAACAAGGCCGATTACAGCAAAGAACTGAAAACAAAATTACCAGATAAATTATAATAACATTTATAAGAGACCAAGAAATGGCATTAAAGGCGACAGGAAACACGGTCCAAAAGTACAATATGAAACCTAGAAAATATGGCCAAGGAAACACTAAAAGATAGTCTTAATTATAAGCGATGTTATAAAATGTCCGAAAGAGAAATCAGGGCGTAAAGTGTTAAAAATGTTAATGTTCTCGGAAACAGCATCTAGCTGAAGGACTGGCCTTGAAATTGTGATTCGCCATAAATATAGAGTAGTCTCTAGTTATTCTAGTATAAATAAAGCTACTGATAGAATCAAATACGGAAGAGGGACTCATTTTGTTTTCGAATGCCTTCATCCGGAAAAGGACACCAAGGTGCTTTCGTCTGGAATACAATTTTGAGATACACAACTCTGGCCAACATAAAAAGTGATAGTGGAACCACGGTTCCGGAGAATTTGACGTAAATACGTCTATACGGAAAGGAAGTTTATATATTGTTTCCTAGGTAACAACAATGATGAGTAAACAGATGAGGTTTCCTAAGTAACATAACAATGAAGTTACACTTTTTCGTTTCCCTTTTTCGTAACACTATTTCGTAACACTTTTTCGTAACACTATTTCGTAACACCATTTCGTAAAAATTTTTCGTAACACTTTTTCGTAACACTATTTCGTAACACTATTTCGTAACACTTTTTCGTAACACCATTTCGTAACACCATTTCGTAACACTTTTTCGTAACACATTTTTGCCGAATGACACTGACCCTAAAATATAGACGTATTTACGTCAAAAAATTCATAATTATTGCAAGAGGCACCCATAAAATTGCTCTGGCACAAGGCAGCAAATTTTCTCCGAATTCTTCCGAATTTGTAATCATCTGTCGTAATGCAGTTCCAGGCAACAGACGCATGTTTCAATTTGAGACTATCAGCAGTGGAAAAACTAAGAGATCGTATATCAAACAGGATCTGTGGTTCTCACGGCAGCGAGTATGAAGATGGCTGTCTTCTGGGTTGTTGCGCCGTGTAGTCTGGTAGAAGTCTACAAACATTTCAGAGGTCCCTGCTGTCTCCATCATCACCCTGATGTGACAAAGAGTTGGTCCAGCCACCATTCAATAACCGCTCTATTTTCGTTTCCTTATTAATAGTGTACTGAAGTAACACCCTAACGGCAATTACTGACAGTTCTAAAATAAGACCAAAATCTCAAAAAATAATACAATAATTCGTAAGGATGTGTAACGTTGGGACCGACTTATAGGGAACTGGAGAGCGCCCTGTGACTGGTGGTACGACGCTTACAGGAGCCTACGCCAGTTTTCAGTTTTTCTTAAAATGTTTGAGAACCTTTATATTATATATACTAATATAATAATATATATATTTTGTGGTTTTAATCCTACAAGTTTTTTCTGTTTTGTATTGTTAGTGTTTTATTTAGTATTATTAATTGAATTATATTACTTAGGTATATTACCACTGCCACCGGGTAAAAACCCATTTGCAGTCAAAATAAATAATAAAATAAATATGTAGTCCATTTACTTATTAATTATTTTTGTAATAAATTAATATTGTATATATATATATATATTAAGTTCATTGTTTGTTTGTTTTTGTATTGTAATGTTTGTATTGTTAGTGCTTGGCTGTCATTGGCCTTTTTGGCTATTGTTAAGCACTTTAATAAATGAATTGAATTGAATAACACGGCAACTACTATCACCAAGCCCTGAAGATATAGGTAGTACTTCCTCCGAAACGTTCATATCTCCCTACACGTCCACACGGCGTTACTACTCTGAAGACTAACAAATGACGTCATCGCCGTGAAAATCCCAAAAACCTCCAGGTATTAGACCGTTATTTTGGTTCGTCCAGGAATCTCCTACAGTTATTCGGTACAGGCCTTTACAAAGAATCGCACAACAGAATAAGGACATATGAGTTAAATTAGGATATACAAGAGACAAGGAGGCACTTCACAGGAACTACAACTGTGTCGCAATGTCTACAAAATGTAAGAATGCCAGTTCCTTTCACGGGGAGATGGACGACTGTCAGACGATTCGCAGCAGAGCTTTTGAGGGCGAAATATGACGAAGGGGATTTTGGAACGCTTCCATCGAAATTATAAGATACAAAAAAAAAAGACGGCTCAAGCCGGGAACTACGTGATCAGCGGAAAGGCGGAAATTCCATCACCGGAAGTACTCTTCGTCCTTCCGGTCTTGAAACTTTTCTTTCAGATGCGGTGCTTTATATGCTCCTGCCACAAACTGTAAGAATAAACTATACGACTTGAGAAATCGATACTTCACCAACGCCATAATCACCACAAGTATCTAGCGAGTAAGAAATCAAGCTAACAGATCAACTAAGTAACGCCATATTTATCAGAATGTTAAACTCATAACTAAACAGCAGCATAAAAGCAATGAAATAACACAATTCAAGTTCTTAATGTCTGTCATTGGCTACAGAAGTAATGTAAAGATCATCCGTGAAACAAATTTTCGCAAAATTAATTAATAATAAAATTATTATTATTATTATTAAGTGTTCTGTCTTACGACAGGTCCATTGCTCTGCCCAAAAAGAGCTCTCCAGTTGTCCCTATTCTCGGCTTCTCGTTTTAACTCCTGGAACTTCATCTTCTTTCCTTGTTTAAGATCGTCGGTTAGCTGTGTCAGTCTTCATCCCAGTCCTCGCTTTCCTTTAACCTGGCCTTCGATGATATCACTCAGTAACCCATTCCTTCTCATAATATGTCCCAGCCAGTTAGCTTTCCTTTGTAATCGCCTGCAGAATGTTTCTTTGCTCGTTGACTCTCCTCAATACTTCTTCGTTGGTCACTCGATCCGTCCACCTGATATTCTCTATTCTTCTCCAACACCACATTTCAAAACTCTCCAGGTATTTCTGTTCCTTCTTCCTGAGTGTCCAAGTCTCTGCTCCATACGCCAGGTTTATTAAACGACTGATTAATGACAGAAAGGTTAGTGAATATCAAACTGAAAAGGACTATCGCGGCATCTGCCTTGAGAGACTAGGACAAGCACGGAACCTTCCGGCAGGGTAGCGTGTCTCAGGGTCGAAAAATGAACCTCGGGAACCCACGAACGCGAAGCAGGAATTATAACCAATCCCTCGACAGGGACACTGGATCGACAGCGTCATATTGAGAAATTAAAAATTAAAAACAAACAACAACCATTAATTCTAGACCGCCATATCCGCTGCAGAGGTCGTGTAGGGCTGGATTAGACCGTCGCCGCGTAATTTAAGGTGTTATCCACATGCCTGGCTGCAAGGACTGCGGGGAACACATTAGGATACTCTATCCTCTAACCGAGGCTGACCGATCGTGGCCTATAATGATTACTTTGTATTCAGGAGGCGCCCCATCTCTCGGGAGACCGGCCGTAGTGGCCTGAGGTCTTCCGTGGTTTATTTCAGTCCCTACAGTAACAATCCCAAACACTAACATCCCCAGTCTCACTTATCGACTCTTCACACTCCAGCCATCATTTGCAATTCAACGCTTTTCGATCTGCAATTGTTACAATGTCGCCAACCACGCAAAAAAAAGTTATTTCACCTGACCAACTACTGAAAAACAGACATGAGATGTGTACTATGGTTTTTGGTGTGACTAAAACAGTATGACGATTACTTTCGTCATGTCCGACTGTCCGTCCGCATGTAACAGGATTCAAATTACCTGACCGATTTCCATCAAACTCAAAAAGGAACACATAACCTAAATTTTGACTGACTGTTTTTATTTGGTTTAGTTTGATCTATTTTAAGTGTCACGTTGTTCAGTGACGTAAGTGAACTTTAACTTGTATCTATTAGCAGATTCTGAAGGCCTGCCTATAGCAGACAGATATTATTCATAAACGTAACCCATTACCTTATGGCACTCAAAGGGAGTAGTACTTGTCTGTTTTTGTTAACAGTTCGTAATAAATATTATTTTGTTGTATAACAAATGTTAACTGTATTTTGTGTGCCAAACTTTAAAAAGAACTGAATTCTGGCACTGTACGAGGTGCGATCGGAAAGTTTCCAGACTGTGTCAATAGAGGGCGAACCGGATGTAGTACGAGCTTCTGCCGCTACGGGGTGCGGCCTACATTCATAGTGAATCAGTGTGCCAGCCGGCATCATCGAATTAGCATTTGTTTCTTTGTTACGGGAGTTTTGGTAGTGCATTACACCGACCCTCCTGCGATTTCGGAATGGCGTGTGCATCAAATTTTGCCAAAGACTCGCCAAAACGGCTACGGAAACCTATTAAATGCTAAAGCAAGCATTTGGGGAGTCCGCAATGGGTCGTGCACAAACTTTTGTGTGGCATTCACGTTTTAAAAATGGCCGAACCTCTGTCGATGATGACGAGCGTTCTGGACGACCATCTTCGAGCACAACGCCCGAAAATGTTACCAGAAGCAGAATCGACTTCTCGTTTGTCAGGAGCTCAAAGATCTTGCAAGAACCGACCCTAACTTCCTTTCTAAGCTCCGTGTGACTTCTTCCTCTTCCCAAAGATGAAAATTCAGCTAAAGGGAAGGAGATTTGAGACGATAGAAGAGATTCAGGCAGAATCGCAGATGGTGCTTGACAGGCTGACAAAGAAAGATTTCCAGGGACGCTTCCAGGCTTGGCAGCGGCGCTGGGATCGTTGTGTTCACTCCGAGGGGAACTACTTCGAGGGTGATGGATGAATTTATTACCTGAGATAAGTGTACGGGCTTTTTTCATACGCGCAGTCTGAAAACTTTCCGATCGCACCTCGTATGACTAAATCTCTTTCAACCGACAGGTGCCACAGCAAGGAATGGATTGGGTCTCTGAATGGCGAATATATCTCCTGTGAAATAAAACTTGCTTTCTGCAACTTTAAACGAGTGGCAACGATACTCTGCCCCTATAATGCATATTCATTTGTAAATGGCTTGTTACGCATCTCCACGTCATACCACGCTCTTTTCAACAGCAATTCTGATAATAGCTGTTAGTTGTGGCCGTTCTTTATGTCATTTTAAGTTTACGGCCAGTAACTGGAGCAATGTAAGGGAGCTGCCAATTACAAGCACGAGAAGATGTCGAAATTAAAGACTCCAAATGCAATGCGACGACCTGAAAAGTACTAATGAATTCTCTGAATGTTGTTTAACAATTGTGATTCGCTGCACTATAAATATTCCGGTACGAAATACACTTTCCAAACTTGTTTCTGTTGGACATGCGACTGTAGAATGTAATCTAAGCTTGCTTGCAGTTCTGAGTATGACGGCGGCAACGGTTTGAAATTTTCTGCGGAGGTTCATAACGAACACATCTACAAATGTGGGATGATTTTCTACATATATATTAAGCCCAAAAACTTTACATTTACAAAATTATGAAAAACACAAATCTGACATACTCAGAACTTCTCACTAAAACACTAGATAGAAAACTTATTGTTGCTAATATGGCGGCGGTGCAAAACATCCGAGTTCGAATCTGTTACAATTAAAAATTGGGCATCATCACTAGTGAAAATTACAGAAAATGGGCCACCATTAAAAACCGTGCTATGTAAGATTTGAAGTTTTCACGACGATAAAGATGTTATTTTTCTGGGTTCAGGCGCCGATGAGACTCGTCCGTAGATGCCGACGTTTCGTGGGAAACACTCTCTCCATCTTTAAGACTGAAGTAGCGATGTAATCACCAGTATGTTTCTCCGAAACGCTGACATCTACCGACGAGTCTGCAAGGCGCCAAAGCCCCAACGGACAGCATCAATATTACAGAAACATTTCTGCTAGTGTCACTGTACTTAACATAAAAATTACGTGGAGATGATCTGGCGTCAAAACTCTTCTCACATTTTCTTGCATTTATCAATTTCAACGAGGTTGTGATACACAGTACACTTTTACAGTTTATATACAGTTATGTGAGACTTGTCTATACTGTTGAGCCTTGCTAGCGAGGGTTAAATTTCAAGCTGGGAAACAGAAAGTTATATGAGTAACGATAGAAATGTGATCCAGCATTCATATTGGAAACAAAAGTTATCAGGAAAAGTTTTTCCCTAACATAAAACGGAGGTTTGTTGAGTTGTAAGAATCAGGTTCCCAAGATACACGTTCTATATAAAAAGTAAGAAGAAGAAGAAGAATGAGTTATATTCTACTCTTAAGTATTGTGATTAATTAGTGGATGTGTGTTTTTTTATTGTGTGTCAGATGTTTTATTTTGAGTGTGGTATGTTGTATTGTTGTGTCTCATTGTACTGTTGTGTGAGTGCATCAGTTCATGACGTTTGTAATACATTACAGTTATTGTCTTATGTCTAGGTGGTATTAAGTTCTTTTTTTTAAGTTAAGTACTTGAGGTTGGATGGTTTTGTAATTTATGAGTTGGTTGATTTTGAGTGGGATGTGTTGTTTTTGTTGTGTCCTTTTTTATTGTTTTGTTCTGTCTCTGTGTTGATGTATCTCATTGTATGTTGTGTCTTATGGTTTTTGTTGTGTCCTTTGTTTATTGTTTTGTTGTGTCTCATTGTGTTGATGTATCCCATTGTTTGTGTGTCATATTGTTTTTGTTGTGTCCTTTTGTTTATTGTTTTGTTCTGTCTCATTGTGTTGATGTATCTCATTGTTCTGTTCTGTCTCATTGTTTTGTATCTTATTGTAGGACACTGCCACCGGGTATAAACCCATTTGCAGTCAATAATAAATAATAATAATAATAATAATAAATACGTTGCCTGGTTTCGTCTTGCTCGATGTCATTTGTATATGGATCCTGAAGGCAGTGACACGATTCAGCGAAGGGTAAATTAACTCACAACGTCCTCCCAATTAGATTCAATTGTGCATGAAAATTCACATCATTCATAAGTCCTTTCAAATTCGATCCGAAAGGAATTGGCGTACTCAACATATCAACAAAATGAAACAAGCTTCCAGCTGCAAGTCTACAAGGTTCTAGGGATATAAACACAAGTCAATTAACCAAAGCCGGCTTTTAGCAGAACAACATGGCTGCTGTTAGAACAGTTATGTTGCTTCAAAGGCGTTTGCACAAGGAAGCCAACAAGTTGAAATTTTACTAAAGAAGTCTTATATATTTTAAATCTTGTCCGTCTAATCACAAAAAATGATGGTCTAATGTAAATCGAATATTTCGATAAAGAACATCATTTGATATATTTTAAATATTTTAAATGTTAATTATTGTAATATTTTAATATTTAATAAGAAATTATTGTGATTAGACGGACAAGATTTAAAATATATATTTATTATATCACAATATGACGCAACTTTACCATCTAAAGAAGTCTTATTTAAATGCAGAAATCAGTTACGAAGGAACTTTCCTTCTTAACGAGGTCCTTATTTGTGAATACCGAATCAGCAACATAATATATGCAAAGGTTTCCTCCTTCACTGATTCTTCAAATTCACAGTTCGTAATTATTTTAACATAACCTTGGACGACAAATAAACAGTGCCTCTAATTAACCGGCCAATAAAAAGCGAATGGTACTAGTTTTGTCACAAAACTGTTGAAGTAATATGGTGGAAGTGGCCTCCAAATTGCAATGAACTCACTAACAGACTCCAATGAAATGACCTTGTTCAAACATTAACCGTCACAATAGCAGATATCACTGATTTATATTTATTAACACTAAGATGGTAAAGTTGCGTCATATTGTGATATAATAAGTATATATTAAATCTTGTCCGTCTAATCACAATAAATTCTTATTAAATATTAAAATATTACAATAATTAACATTTAAAATATTTAAAATATTAAATTATGTTCTTTATTGAAATATTCGATTTACATTAGACCATCATTTTTCATGTTTCACGACATGTTTCAGTTCCTAAAAGAAAAGAATATCGTTTAATATCTGGTAAAAATCTGATAAAAATGTACGCTGGCATAATGTATGAAAATTGTATTTGAAATTATTTATCGTTTTGAAGCTTTATATAATTATATACACCTGAGGATGGTTCTTTTAGGAACTGAAACATGTCGTGAAACATGAAAAATGATGGTATAATGTAAATCGAATATTTCGATAAAGAACATAATTTAATATTTTAAATATTTTAAATGTTAATTATTGTAATATTTTAATATTTAATAAGAATTTATTGTGATTAGACGGACAAGATTTAATATATATTTATTAACACTGTCAACTTACGACATAAATAAATACAAAAATATATATCAAGAGACTCAGAAACAAAACACGTAATAATCTAAGGTTTTCTCGATATCTCTGCGACGATAAATATTTTCAAAACGGAGACAATTTATACTGTCTGACATTTGTTCCATCGCGACTGGTGCAAAATGCACAAAACACATTTTCATAAAATACGTCAACTGAACTGAGTTGTTTAATGAACACCTTTTTAATTTTTCTGCTCATAAAATGGTTTTCTGGCATAATTCTGCAAATTCTATCCTATTTATGTGAATATATTTAATTATTTCCAGCGACAAAGGAGTCGATCGGCATCTTCTATGAAAGGACTTCAAAAGTAACGTCAACACTTTGTGTACAAAAAGCAATGCGATCATGTCATGCCACGTGTACGATAAGCATTTTCTAGCGTACATTTCAACTGTTTTTTGTACGTATTAACTCCAGATATGTTGCTACACTTTCAGCCTCCCGCGTCACAGAAACGGTTCACCAGAAGAAATACTGTCAATTTCTTTTGCACAGGAGAAAGGAAAACGTGTCCGTAAATTCATTCTGGTGTGTTAAATCAGAACGAACAACAAAGACATTTAAGAAAGAACGAGAATCCAGGTAGTGTTCGACAATGAACATTCATTGCACCTATGAAAAATACATCCTTGCATTTCGACTTGATGGACTGGCGGGTGCAGTTTACAACATGACCACCAGCGTGAGCTCTTGTCGAGCCACTGTGAGATACTGTGTGTTTATTAGTCAAATCGAATTATACTGAATTGCAACCATCATATATATATTATTATTATTTAGTGTTCTGTCTGACGACAGGTCCATATAAACAGGATCCTTCCATCCTTTTCTCGGACTGGGACCTGTTCATATACGTTCTTGGCAGATGATCCAGAAGTGGTTTGCCATTGCCTTCTTCTGTGTGTGAATGCAGTAATTGTTGGAATGCCACGGAGAAACCTGGGAAGCCCCCTGAGGAAAACTCCGTGCTGCCTAGACCACGGCCTTGCCCAACACAAGTTATAAATTCGGGCACCGCCGGGAATCGAACCCGAGACCCCAGGATTACAAGGCCAGCGTTCTAACCGCTAGACCACCGTGGCTTATATATATATATATATTTATATATATATAATTTTCGATCATTCTGTAAAACCGTTGAAAAAGGACACAGAATAAATTCTTTCTTACCTTTATCTCCTTTATAATTTACAAAAAGATTCCTATTGGTATCAGCACTTCGATCTAGCTGATGCTATCTAGAGTTACTACTGAGAGTAAGGCCAGCCACACAAACAAACAAACACACACACACCGTCAATCATAAACTGTATCGTGTCACATATATTCCTCCCCAACTTCCCCTCCACCTGACAACAATCCTCATATTCAGCAACCTAACCTTCTTCTTTAAGATGGTTGTCTTCTGGGTTACAGCGCCGTGTAGTATGGTAAGAGTCTACCAACGTTTCAGAGGTCCAAGCTGCCTCCATGATCAAGGCGACGAGTCACTCGTCTTTGGACTCATCGCCGTTAAAACCTCAAATCCTATCTGCCTTCTTCTTGTCATTCATTTCTTAATGCCGCTCTTACACGTCATCCATTCTTTTCGTTCCCTCTTCCATCCCTCGCCTGTCTCTTTTTCTCCACAACTTTAGTCTACCCTCATTCTGCTCAACTTCATGACGAAAAAAGAACCATAAGATAACGGCGGCGATGAAGAAGAATGGACGTGACATTCAGAAAGGAGACATAAAAACAAACACAGGGAGGAACTTGTCCCAGTGGGGGCGGATTCAGAACAGCGAACTCCGACAAGGACGCCGTTGGATCATCCGGGAGCTTATGTCGCCAATTGTGCACATGCAGCCGAGCCTAATACATTAATCACGTGATGAAACAGTCGTCATCTGTCTCCCGCCAAGACACTCGCAGATGATGATAATGAAAACAGACACAATCAGACTGAGAGCAGGGAGGGGCTTACAGCTGGGATAAGAAAGATACAGATGCTGCCCTCGGCAAGATTTCGGAGATTAAGGGGTGTGTTCTAAAGAAAAAGATTTCACATGCTGTTTACACTCCACTCCTGATGACATCAGGTGAATGGCGTATTTCGAAGGAGTATATACACTTTCGAAATGTGGTCTTTACTATTAGCATACCTCGTTGATTTTGAATATTAACTACAGAGTGAAATCAAAAGCTGCCAGACGTACGGAAGAATCCCTTGTACTTAGTTACATATTCATAATATCTAAACACGTTTGAAATATAAGTTGCAGATATTAATGAAGTTTGTGTAATGTAACTTGGTGGATTTATTCGTACAACGAGCCACTTTCTTTAGGAACATGCTAAATAGAGTTTGTCGGTTTTTAAAAACAGGTTTTTTGGATAAATTTGTAAAATTCGAAAACCGGTTCTTAAAATTTAAAAAAACCGGTTTTAGATACTTGAATTAATATGTAAAAATTAATTAATTAAAAGCGTTAACATTTTGACAAGCATATTGTAGTAAAACTAATCTTCATGAGTCAGGTTGAAATTAGTTCCAAATTATTAAATGCTTTAGAAGTACGAATGCAAGAAATAAATCATTAAATTTCCTGAAGAAAAATACTAAATGAAATAAAAATTTATAATTTATATTTTGTACGGATTTTAGTTTGTTTATTTGGTTTTGTATGTAGTATATTTTATTTTGTTATATTTTTATAGTTCCATAAATATTAAGTAAACTGAATTTTTTTAAAATAAGTATAACTATTTTTTTACTATTTTAATTATATTTTTTTGTAAAAATTCGAAAACCGATTTTTTTGGAAATACTGGGATTCGAAAACCGCTTTTTGTATAAACGCTAATGCTAAAGCACTATTTGGGTTTCATGTAAAAAAAAGGCTTAAAGCCGATAGAACTTGCCAAAATGAAATTCACAACACTTTAATTGTGGACATCTTTATTCCAAATTTAATCTAAACCCACCAGGTAGTTTCAGGTCAGAACTGTACAGACTGACAGATACGGTCACTCCATTATGCGCACATTTTAATCTATAACAACAAGTAAGTTATAAAAATAACGAATAAAACTAAGCAACACAATATTTCTACAACCAAGAGTTTTGGAACGTCCATTCTCCACCAATATATAATTAACGTCTCTGAGGTGCCTTCAGTCGTTACCCAATGGGAATACATTACATTTGTATGAAACAGCACAAATCCTAGAAAAGTGACGAGGGTCCCAGATCTAAAGTCATTACATGCTTGTCTCCTGAAGAGTTAGCCGTAAAACATCTTATAATCTCTTTTATTTTTATTTTAAATTAATCAGTTACTATTCGTAAAACGCCCAAAACGAAAACAAATATTAAAAACCCAAGAACACTGAAGAGATGTTTCGCTGCTAAAGAAAAGAAATTATCGTAGAAACAAAAAGACTGTATCATTGAGCCTCTCACATAAGAAGTTGTGATTGGATTACTTCGGTCTGTTGTGGAACGATCCGCTGCTGACCACTAGCGTCAGAAATTGTTCCTAGTATCCAATTGAGTCAACAAGAGAGAGGCGGGAACCGCATCTAATCGAATCAGGTGAGAGCGGGCTGCAGTCATACAAACAAGTAATGGAGCTGCATTTTTAGTAAAAACACAACAAGAAGAGACGAGTTCTCAACAATATATCGACACCACAAAAGCATAATTTCTCTTCGACGCAAAAAAATCTAAACATTTTTGAATACGTGGTATAGAAAAAAAGAAACATGTCTAACTTCAAATCGAACTTAACAGACTCAAATCTCGTTCAAATACCCAGTTAATCAAGACTGTGATTTGTGGTCGAAGAGTCGATTGTGGTCTTCTGAGCCGTGACAAGAAGTTCCTTCCCAATGTTGGTAATCGCCCACAAGTGAACGCGACGTCACAAGACCACAATCGATATCTTCATCACCATTAGAATCTCGATCTAAAATATCAATGTTAAGTCTTGGAGAGGTTGGATGTGAATGAACTACTCCAACAGTTGGTTCTGGCATTAACAGCGTTGATTCTTTAGAGAAGAAAGCAGACAGCATGCACGATTTTCGATTATTTTCAATGTCAAAACCCAGTGTACAAAACAGTCAGTTTCAATGTGATAGATTTAGATATTTTCGTTTCGTCATAGCCATAAATATCAGTCAAAATACAGCCAATTCTTCTTATAATTAACCATGATTACAATTCTATAGGTTGGCTGTCTTCTGGGTTTTAGCACCGTGTAGTCTTGTAGAAGTTTAGAGATCCTTGCTGCCTCAATCATTAGGGCAATGATGGAGGCAGCAGGGGCCTACCAGACTACAAGACGCTATAACCCAGAAGATAGCCATCTTCGTACTCATCGTCGTAGATAACCTCAAATCCTACTCAAATTACAATTCTCATTTATGTCAATGAACCTTTCTTCTAATTTAAGAATGCCTGAGAAAAATCTAGTTATGTGGTCTACCACTTCAGATATAAAGAGAAGACACTATTTAATGTACGTGACATATATTCTGAGGTGTTCTTAGTTTAAAATCAGAAAACATCGGTTTATATTCTCCGACGTCTTTGTGTTATGAGCAGCAACAGTTCACATACAAATATTTACTGCCGAGAAAAGTCAGAGAAAGACAATGCAGCCACATTGATTACCAGCGCACCTAGCGTCAGCGTTGCGGAATTAAGACACCCTACGGATGCCACGCTGTTGTAGACAATTCTCGTACATTTCGACGGGTCTGCGTTAGATTATTTTTATCTTTGATTTTTTTTTATTAAAAAAGGATTGTAACTGAAGTAGTGTTTGTTCCCATTCAGCTCAAACGTGTGAATTCACATCTGCTATCTGAAGTCTAAAGAAAACATACACAAAGATTTGCGTAAACTTTAGTATGGGTGTGGAACTGAGTCTCTCACGTTAAGGACAAGACGATTAAGAGTTTTACAGATCGGAGAAACTCAGAAGAATATTTAATAGATAAGAATAACAGGAAGGTGCTGAAAATTGCATTCCCTTAAAAAGAGTTCATAATTTTTAATCTTCACACAAATATTATTAATGTAATTAGATCAAAGATAAGATGGGTAAGGCATAGAGAGATGATAAATCCATGCCAAATTTTGTCCGGAAAAAAATTAAGGAAAGAGACATTGGTTGACGTAGACATAGGTGGGAGGATAATATTAAAATGGAACTTAAATAATATATGAATGAACTGGAATTACGTGGTTCACCAATTGAGGAGGGCTTTTGTAAAGACGACAAAGGATCTGGGAGTTACATAGTAAATTCTTGATCAACTGAGTGAACGCCGTCTTCTAGATAAGTGATCTGCTCCATGAAAATGGTAACTGTAACAACCTTCTAATAGCAGAAAGTAATTAAGACTTTCAGGTATTAAAGGGATGGATGTTAAACTACGGATTCGGAGTCACCTACCCGGTCCCAAGGTCGGCTATTCTTAGTTTCCCTCATCCTCTAGAGGCAAATGTTTATATTAAAATCGCCCACGACCGCTTCCTTCCACATTCCTCAAAATTCATGACACACAAAACATCATTCCATTTGACGCTATACAAACGCAGTTAAGTAGTAACCTGAGACGAATGCGTCAAATGGAAAAATCCAACTGTCATCCGCTGCTTGATTGTCGACAAGAACACTGGTGCAGTATTCCTGATGACAACTTTGGATATAATTATTAATCTAGATGAAATCAACGGTATTGTGTTACAGTAAGATCTTGTAACGTTTCTTGATATAATCTGGCAACAGTTATCAAGAAGGCTACAAATGAGATTACACAAAATAATATCTCAGAAGACACCTCAACACTAAGAAAGTAGTACGAGAGAAGACTGGAAGCTAATCAAATTAAATTCCTCAGATCACTTGTGGGTCCCTCAAGAAGAGATCATTCACAATGGAGCACAAAAATGTATGGTATACTCAGAAAAAAAACAGTGGATCAAACGTAAAATAACTTTCCAAGAGGGCATTAACTGTAAACCCAAAAGTTAAAGAGAAAATTAAATAACGCAGAAGGACAGAATATTTTTAAGTCTCGGAACATGTCTTCCTTAGCAAAGTAAAATATTGCTGTAATATCTGTTAAGTCATACCAAACATTCAGAGTCGGACCTCCTTCAATCTTCATACCTGGTATGTTTTTAAATTAAAATTCCTCAATATATTATTTTGTTTTCTATCTCTAATATTTATTTAGTCTTTATAACATTATTATTTAATTTACAGATCGATTATAAAAAAAACACTACAAATATTTCACCCACGCAAGATCACGCTATACGCGACATACATTTACGAAACAACATTGAATGTGATAACAAAATACAATTGATCTAGAAGAGGATAACTTTCCGATATTTAATGGACATCTGACGAAGGATTGCATTTAGAATATTACATTTAAATTTATATCGATTATACACCTGAAGATGGTTCATTGAAAACAGAAACATGTCGTGAAAAGATGATGCTCTAATTGTAAATCGAACATTTCGATAGAAAGAGCATCATTTTAATATATTTTAATATATTTTAAATATAAAATGTTAATTATAGTAATAATATTTTAATATTTTAAATATTAAATGTTAATTATAGTAATAATATTTTGATATTTTAATATTTAATTAAATATTTTATTGTGATTAGACGGTTAAAATAAACAAAACAATTCAGAATCATTAAAATACACCTCTCAATTTCACTTTCGATGTTGTCTTAGTTTCGTGCAAATCGATGAAGACTTCGACCTAGTTCGTCCTGAGCTACTTCATTCCGTCCTCAAGGTATTGAAGATAATCAGTTATATCGACTCCACTTCGTTTAATCTAATATCAAAGAACGTTTTTTGGAAAGTGTTTACTCCGAAACGGACCACATTTTTCCACTAGTATCCTTATTATGCCAGAAGAGAACGCTTAGAGGTTCCTTGCGGAGAAAACAGTTCTTTGCAAAAACGGGGTTCAGACAGTTACAAAGGAGATGCATGCAAATTGTCTTGAAACTTTTACCGAAGACATCATTACCCTACCCCGAGATAACTTTCTACAAACTACGTAGGTTCTGAATGGGGCGGGGACTTTAAACTTGGGTTTATCAGAAGTAGGGAAACAGAAATTAAAGCGTTGCCAAGCGACGACCGGAAATTGAAAGCATCCACACTTTTCACTATGTAAAACAAATGGAAACAGGAAAGAATTAATATACGTACCAGACTATCTTTTATTCATAAGAATGCCGAATAATTTATCCGTTGGGAAAATCACAGGATGTTAAAACGTTTACGGAACAACTACGTGTCTTTATAATGGGAAACATAGTAAAACTGTGTATTATTTGAGGTTTTCGCAGCGGCGAGTATGAAGATTTCTGTCTTCTGGGTTGCGCTGTGTAGTCTGGTCGATGTTAACCAACGTTTCACAGGTCATACTGCCTCCGTCATCAGGGCGATGAGTATGAAGATTTCTGTCTTCTGGGTTGTTGCGCTGTGTAGTCTGGTCGGTGTTAACCAACGTTTCAGAGGTCATACTGCCTCCGTCATCAGGGCGATTCATCGCAACAACCCAGAAGGCAAAAATCTTAAGCACAAAAACTGTTAATTCAACTTCTCAGCTGCCACGATCTAGCGGGATCCTATAGACCTATAGTCTAATTCAGTGGTATTCAACGTTTTTTGTTCGCGTACCCCCAGATATAATTTCTCTTCAACTTTGTACCCCCAAAGTTGTTGGTGTATAATTCAAGTTATACATAGTATATAATCTACATCTAAAATAAATTAAATAAATTACATTACTGATTATTCAGTGTTTATCATAAAATAATATTTCTTTTTAAATTTCACGTGCCCCCTAAGATGTCTTCGCGTACCCCAGGTTGAATACCACTGGTCTAATTTATTACGAAAACAAATGTAAATGTTTTCTCCATCAATAGTAATTATTATAATCACACCATACCGACAGTAAGTTATTTTACCCTCTTGAAACCAGAATGGTTCGCACTTTTCCTTTTTTAACCTTCAGAGACCTGCGTTTCTAAATGATCCGTGAGATTCAGCTTTTAAATGATCCGACTGATTATGTACAATAAAAGCAGACACGCAAAGTGCGTTGTCCCGAGGTTCACAAGGGATATCAACCAGGACTTAACAGGACGCGAGTTTCATTAAATAAATTGCGGTAACACCCTACAGCCTGTATACGTTATAGAAAATAGCTGTGACTTTGCTACTCCTGTAAAGTTAAGACAACAGCGATTTTTAAATCGCAAAAATTCGATCGCTACATGGCCGGAATATGGACTTAAATATTTACGTCCATGCAATGACGAGGTCAAGAACGCTTGGAGGAATACCTCTTCGCCGTAGTGCTAGTCTGAACAAAATGAGATTACGTCCTCACATTTCCTCAGAGAGGAGACAAAATTGTATGTTGTATGCTCTGCTTAAACCCCGTTACCTGAAGGCACGAGGCTAAAGCCCCAATTATTCCCAGACGTCTTCGGCAGTAGCTCTGACATTGATCCAGACCACCAAAACCAAAACAAATTTCGTTTAGGTCCATCATAACGAAACGTGCCCGATAGTTTTGCGTCGTGTAAATTCGGATGAACACAGAGGTTTTAGATTTTCTTAATGCACCTTAAAATCTCATAACCTCTAATGAAATGTTTAGCCCGCTTACTATATTTATCGTAGAAAAGGGCAGGCAAATTACTTGTGTGTGCAACAAAATTTTAGTTTTCGACTCCAATCGAATGGCCAGAGATTCAGAGAATAAACAACGATTATTGATGCCGATTTCAAAACCGGCGAGATACATTTGCAGTGTCAATATAATCGCTGAAGTTTTCGTATGTCTTACAGAAGAAACAAGCCGGTATATTAGAGGCTCCTGGCAAATCTATTGTGCTCTCCATCTTTTTATTCATTTAGTGTTCTGTCTGACGACAGGTCCATATGAACAGGATCCTTTCATCCTTCTCTCGGACTGGGACCTGTTCATATACGTTCTTGGCAGATGATCCAGAAGTGGTTTGCCATTGCCTTCTTCTGTGTGTGAATGGAGTAATTGTTGGGATGCCACGGAGAAACCGGGGAAGCCCCCGGAGGAAAACTCCGTGATGCCTAGACCACGGCCTTGCCCAACACAAGTTATAAATTCGGGCACCGCCGGGAATCGAACCCGAGACCTCAGGATTACAAGGCCAGCGTTCTAACCGCTAGACCACCGTGGCGGTTGCTCTCCATCTATTGTAAAGTTTTTGTAAAAATCGGTTAAAATCATGTAATTATTTCTAGTACAAAAAATATTCATTATAATTAAGTAATTTGAAAGAGAATATCAATAACGCAATGCTTTTAAGTGTACAAAATTTATTGGAATAATTTAGAGGACGTTAATATAATTCTTCGTTGTACAACTAAAAAATCAATATCAGAGGGTCTATACAGCAAATGACGAGAATTCAGAAGGTTAGCTCGATGGGCTCCACAAAGCCATTTTTTTTTCTTTTGTTATGTTTGATAAATTAGGGAAAATAACAAATACTTTGACCTCAGAACAAAAATGATTTCAATACAGGCCCTTGGTAGACCAGTGTCAGCATTTAAAGTTCCTTTCAAACTTTAGAACCAGCTGGTGCCAGTACAATAGTTTCGAGATATATCGCCCAGCAGAAGCCACCTTCTTTTGTCCACATTTCCCGAGAACCCCAGGGTACTGTAATAAATCCACCATAATGGAGTGACAAAGTTCTTGTACTGCCCTGCGAAAGTCTTACATATCAACACCGGTATGGTATACGTTCATTATTTTATGAGAAGCTCTAATCATGAAATTAATTTTCAAAATAATATATAAAATGTATCTTGTTCGTGATCACACTGCATTGGTGACATATGGCGCCATTTTTACCATTGAAAAATCAATTTAATAGCGATAATAGATAGGTTGTCTTGGTAGATGATCTACCTTCGTCATCTGTTTTTTTTATATTCTTTAAAGTTTTACAATTATATTAGTGTTCCCTACGTGGATTATTTGTTTTTATTTATATTTCTTCATTTTTTGCTCTGTGTTAATATTGTTTCTATTTTGGGTTTGCCTGTACTTGGCAGTTACATTTAATACTGTACATGTATAAGTTTAGTTAATCTGTTTGTGTAATATTATTCAATATTATTTCACTATTATTGTATGTATTATCAGTGTTTGCCTGTTAATGGCTTCTTGCTGTTGGCAAACACGTAAATAAATTAATTGAATTGAATTTTGGGTTTGCCTGTACCTGGCTGTTATATTTAATACTGTACATGTATAAGTTTAATTAATCTCTTTTTGTAATATTTTTCTTTATTATTTCATTATTATTGTATGTATTATCAGTGTTTGCCTGTTAATGGCTTCTTGCTGTTGGCAAACACGTAAATAAATTAATTGAATTGAATTTTGGGTTTGCCTGTACCTGGCTGTTATATTTAATACTGTACATGTATAAGTTTAATTAATCTCTTTTTGTAATATTTTTCTTTATTATTTCATTATTATTGTATGTATTATCAGTGTTTGCCTGTTAATGGCTTCTTGCTGTTGGCAAACACGTAAATAAATTAATTGAATTGAATTTTGGGTTTGCCTGTACCTGGCTGTTATATTTAATACTGTACATGTATAAGTTTAATTAATCTATTTTTGTAATATTTTTCTTTATTATTTCATTATTATTGTATGTATTATCAGTGTTTGCCTGTTAATGGCTTCTTGCTGTTGGCAAACACGTAAATAAATTAATTGAATTGAATTTTGGGTTTGCCTGTACCTGGCTGTTATATTTAATACTGCACATGTATAAGTTTAATTAATCTCTTTTTGTAATATTATTCAATATTATTTCACTATTATTGTATGTATTATCAGTGTTTGCCTGTTAATGGCTTCTTGCTGTTGGCAAACACGTAAATAAATTAATTGAATTGAATTTTGGGTTTGCCTGTACCTGGCTGTTACATTTAATACTGTACATGTATAAGTTTAATTAATCTCTTTTTGTAATATTTTTCTTTATTATTTCATTATTATTGTATGTATTATCAGTGTTTGCCTGTTAATGCCTTCTTGCTGTTGGCAAACACGTAAATAAATTAATTGAATTGAATTTTGGGTTTGCCTGTACCTGGCTGTTATATTTAATACTGTACATGTATAAGTTTAATTAATCTCTTTTTGTAATATTTTTCTTTATTATTTCATTATTATTGTATGTATTATCAGTGTTTGCCTGTTAATGGCTTCTTGCTGTTGGCAAACACGTAAATAAATTAATTGAATTGAATTTTGGGTTTGCCTGTACCTGGCTGTTATATTTAATACTGTACATGTATAAGTTTAATTAATCTCTTTTTGTAATATTTTTCTTTATTATTTCACTATTATTGTATGTATTATCAGTGTTTGCCTGTTAATGCCTTCTTGCTGTTGGCAAACACGTAAATAAATTAATTGAATTGAATTTTGGGTTTGCCTGTACCTGGCTGTTATATTTAATACTGTACATGTATAAGTTTAATTAATCTCTTTTTGTAATATTTTTCTTTATTATTTCACTATTATTGTATGTATTATCAGTGTTTGCCTGTTAATGGCTTCTTGCTGTTGGCAAACACGTAAATAAATTAATTGAATTGAATTTTGGGTTTGCCTGTACCTGGCTGTTATATTTAATACTGTACATGTATAAGTTTAATTAATCTCTTTTTGTAATATTTTTCTTTATTATTTCATTATTATTGTATGTATTATCAGTGTTTGCCTGTTAATGGCTTCTTGCTGTTGGCAAACACGTAAATAAATTAATTGAATTGAATTTTGGGTTTGCCTGTACCTGGCTGTTATATTTAATACTGTACATGTATAAGTTTAATTAATCTCTTTTTGTAATATTTTTCTTTATTATTTCATTATTATTGTATGTATTATCAGTGTTTGCCTGTTAATGGCTTCTTGCTGTTGGCAAACACGTAAATAAATTAATTGAATTGAATTTTGGGTTTGCCTGTACCTGGCTGTTATATTTAATACTGTACATGTATAAGTTTAATTAATCTCTTTTTGTAATATTTTTCTTTATTATTTCATTATTATTGTATGTATTATCAGTGTTTGCCTGTTAATGGCTTCTTGCTGTTGGCAAACACGTAAATAAATTAATTGAATTGAATAATATGGACAATAGAAGAAGTGAAGTTAGTTGAACTTCTGAACAACAAGAATAATAATCCAAAGACAAAACTAATGATTTTTAAACAAAACAAATGTCAGAGCTGTACAAATCAAATAAGGCTTACCAAACTAGGACTAATATAACACAAGAATAGATGTGCTTGCAGTTGTCTTAGCAATAAATAGATGGAAAGGTAACTTTTGTCACTTGTTAAATTAACACGGGGTTAGCAGTGTTAGGCAGACTGAAATTTAAACAGCCGAGTCATTAGTACTAGCACATAACTCTTTTTACGTTGAGACTATCATTAAAATATTCACTAAATTCCAACAGAGTTGTTCGAAGAAGGACGTACCTGAGGATAACCATCTACGGTCGAAACATGCAGTTGTAACAGCAGTGGGAATTAGCAAGTAACTGGGACAATAATATAAAGAGTCTGAAACGGAAGGTAATACTTTATGTTCTGAGATCCCCAAACTTAGTAATTCATTTAAAATTGGAAAGAATTACCAGAACAGTTGGAAAAAATGCATTATTGTACGAACATATAGGAGTGAAACAACTATAGTAATTATCGAGGAATATCGTTTTATCAACTAAATTTTGTTCATTATTCTTGTATAAAGATTAACTTCATACGTAGGCTAAATTACGGGAGATCATTAATTGTATGTAAGCCATTTACATGATATATGTAATGTACGAGTAAACAAGTGGGGTAGGCGTCAAACCCTTGCACTACGACCATTAGCTGAGCTTTTAAATTTAGACTTCAATTTCATTTCATTTGCCAAATAGCAAGGTTTCCTTCTCAGACGTCTTTTAAAATTATTTTTTTTTTATTTAGTGTTCTGTCTGACGACAGGTCCATATGAACAGGATCCTTCCATCCTTTTCTCGGACTGGGGCCTGTTCATATACGTTCTTGGCAGATGATCCAGAAGTGGTTTGCCATTGCCTTCTTCTGTGTGTGAATGGAGTAATTGTTGGGATGCCACGGAGAAACCGGGGAAGCCCCCGGAGGAAAACTCCGTGTTGCCTAGAACACGGCCTTGCCCAACACAAGTTATAAATTCGGGCACCGCCGGGAATCGAACCCGAGATCCCAGGATTACAAGGCCAGCGTTCGAACCGCTAGACCACCTCATCTTATTATTATTTAGTGTTCTGTCTGACGACAGGTCCATATGAACAGGATCCTTCCATCCTTTTCTCGGACTGGGACCTGTTCATATACGTTCTTGGCAGATGATCCAGAAGTGGTTTGCCATTGCCTTCTTCTGTGTGTGAGTGGAGTAATTGTTGGGATGCCACGGAGGAAAATTCCGTGTTGCCTAAATCACGGCATTGCCCAACATAA
This sequence comes from Zootermopsis nevadensis, assembly GCF_977971745.1. NCBI lineage: Eukaryota > Metazoa > Arthropoda > Insecta > Blattodea > Termopsidae > Zootermopsis > Zootermopsis nevadensis. The sequence goes on from NW_028259162.1 coordinate 18,390,122, forward strand.
GTTATAAATGTATCCATGTAACTGAATAACACACGAGACAAGTGAGGTTATGGAAGGCCACGAGAAAGAAAATGGCTGTCCTACGAAAACCATTAAAATTTAAGCACAGTGTCTTATTCTTGTACGATGCAAACCGATTAAGTTTACTGAATAACCTGATCTCGCTTCTGTAATTCTACTTACGAATTCAACCCACGTCTTCATTTCCTTTTACTACATCTTGGTCCAATATTAAATTCTAACCACATTTTTTTTTCAGCTCAGCTCCGTGCGGCACGATCCTATGAAATTTCGGATGCAGCACATCTGCAGTTTTATGGCTAGAATCTTACTGACGAGTGTTTGATACTCATTAGGACGATTTCGGACTTATAAAAAGGCAAAGCGTTGCAAATGGAAGTGTTTACACCTTCTATCCATCGCATACTTTCATCAATTTTCTACCGCTGAACCTAAATAATTGTTGCACTGTGGAATAAAGAGCAGGCCTAACTAACTAACTAACTTGATGGCTTACCGAACCCGAAGGTTCATCACCGAACTAACCAAACCCCTCCACCGGACCCTGTCCTGGGCCAACAAAATCCAGTCTCCTTCAACTCCTATCTCCCATAGATCCCGCCTGAGATTATCCTCCCATCTACGTCTAGGTCTCCCCAGAGGTCTCTTCCCCTCAGGCTTCCCAAATAGTGGACCCAACCAACCAGATGGCTTACGGAACCCGAAGTTTCATCACCGAACTAACCAAACCCCTCCACCGGACCCTGTCCTGGGCGAACAAAATCCAGTCTCCTTCAACTCCTATCTCCCATAGATCCCGCCTGAGATTATCCTCCCATCTACGTCTAGGTCTCCCCAGAGGTCTCTTCCCTTCAGGTTTCCCAACCAATACCCGGTGCACACCTCTTGTCCCATCCATGCGTGCTACATGCCCCGCCCATCTTATTCTTCTCGACTCACCCTGACAATCTTGGGGGAGGAGTACAGATTTTTAAGCTCATCATTATGCAGTTTTCTCCACGCCCCATCGTCTTCCCTCTTAGGCCCAAATATCCTCTCAAACACCTGGAATCTGTGTTCCGCCCTCTGAGTGAGAGACCATGTTTCGCACCCATACAAAACAACAGGTAAAATTATTGTTTTGTATACTTTAATTTTCAGGTTCTTAGAAATCAGACGGGAAGACAAAATAATTTGAACTGAGAAGTAGCAAGCAGGCCTAGACCAATTAAATACGTCATGATGAAGTCGTAGTATTGCTTCATATTCGGGAGTACCCAATGTCAAATCTCGCCCTCAAAAGCTATCTTACGGTTTTCCGCGATCTTTCAAACCTCTTCAAAAAAAAAAACCCGAAAGTATATTAAAATAGGTTACAGCTGTTTCACACTCAGACGCGAAAGAAAGCGTTGTAATACATCAACCCTGATGATGAAGGCATAGATAGTGTCCGAGACGTTGGATCACGACGCCATTCTCACAGGACTGATTGTACGAAAAACGTCATTGCATCCACCCGTCTGGAAAGTTTCAAACCTTATACAATTGTATATAAACCAAGAAACAGCGCAGCCAGTGAGTACTAAACAAAATTATGTGACTTTTTGGAGAAGTTTCTGGAGGACATATTTCTTTTACATCCACATAGCAACGCGTGAGAAACAAAAATCTTGTGAACATTATCCAGAACCAAGATGCCCGTCTTCTGAGTTTCAACGCCGCGAAATGTGATAGACGTTTAATAGCGTTTCAGATGTCCTTACTACCTCCATCATCAGGACGATAATGACGTCTGAATCGTTGGTAATCTACTACCAGACTATAATAACATTTTCTTGGGCTAAAAGCAGTGTCAAATGGTTTCGAGGACTATCTCTGTCCCAATTACCAAGGCCATCCTTGATAATGGAAGGATAATATTAAAATGCATCCTAAAGAAAGAGGGCGCGAGGACTGGATTCATGTCGCTCATGATAGGAGTCATAACGGGCTCTTGTGAATATTCGAATATTCAGGTTCAATAAAAGGCCGGGAATTTTATGGCTGGCTCTTAGACTCTTGTTTTATCAAGGACGACTACGCTTTTCCATGAGTTTATTATTTTGATACGTACGCTGAGAGGGCAATCAGAATTACCAGTTAAATTTGCAAAAAAAATGCCGCTTGAGTAAGTAACACTGAGGGTTATTTCCTTTTAAGGGCTTCAGAAGTACAGACTAACACGCGAGAGAATTTCTTGTACACGGCAGTCCCGTAGGATTATGAACAAACTGAGCTAGTGCACTAACGCAGAAAGCCATTAAGCAACAAGCTACTGCATATCAAAACCGGCTTAATGCTTTAATCTAAATTATTAATATCGTTTCTGACGTTAATATGTGGTAATACAGCCACGCTGAAACTTACACGAAATGAAGAAGATTGTTGGGCAATGCCTGCTTGAGGCCCTGCCAACTTCCTACTTTATATTAAGTCATGAATGAAGATAATATAAATATAATTGTTTTCGTAACAAAACAGAAAATATAGGATAAAACTGAGAGTAACTTTTTAATTGTGTTTTACAGATGACTCGACACATCGCCAGGTGTAATTTACCTGCAACTTAAAAGACAACTTAATTGTTCTTCTCAAAAACGAGCAAAAAAACAAACAAACAAAACAAAACAGACAAAGACTTGCAAGGGTGGGGTTGGACGTAGAAAGTTGACTGACCAAGAACAGTTGGCCTCTGAACGTAAAGAAGTAAAATATCAGAACTATTTAACAAATACTACTCATTCGATATATTACGATTACGAAAACTGACTTTATGATCGATTTTTTATTTTAGAGAAAGCGCTCCGAAAGGATCGCGTTGCTCTAGTCTTATATTAATGACTGGTTGGTATTACACAGACTTAAGACACTATTACTTGATTCCTTTGCAAGCGGAAAGTCCGTAACTAAGCGAAACACACACACATGTGGCGGCGCGCGCACACAACAGCTGATTAGGTTTTACAGCTTCACATGAAATCCAAAATGAACTTCTTCGACTTTTCACAAATGGCTCGTTGTAAAAGAAACGGCATGTGTGACTAAAGGGATTAATTTGTTTGTCTCGATTTGATTTGAAAAATAAAATAAAGGAGAAAAAGGTAAAAGAACAAAATGAAGTTGAAATTTCGAATAGATTTAAAATTTTAGAGACAGATAAAGATAATTAAAGTGTGGATATCAACAGGGAGTGGGAAAATGTCAGAAAATGTATAAAAATTTCAACAAAAAAGAAACTACGATACTACAGGAAAAAAGAAAAATAAACCGTGGTTTGATGAAGAATTTTTAAAATTAATAGATCGGATGAAGCAAACAAAATTTCAATGGTTGCAGGACCCAAACAAAACAAATGCGGATAATCTATATAACGCGATTCAAAACCGGAACACCCGGATGAAGTCAAACGCACTGTCGCTGTTACAACTCCAGAGCTGTGTTACCTTTTCCGGTTAACGGCTTAGAAAGATGACTGCAGTACCAAATAAAGTATGCGTACAATCTAATTCTGAGGAATTCTACAAGCTGAAACACAGTACAGTCCAAACCGTATTTGTAATTGGAGTAAAGCAAGGAAAGGCATGGCGTTCGCTGGCTGCGGGCAGAGGTTAGCAATGAAAAATTAATATCGGCGCAATGCGGAACACTAGCTGAACGCCAGCAGGACGAAATTCGAACGAAAGTGTACTAAAGGAAAGCGCCGAGAGCTACAGGGTCCCGAAAGATTGCACATTTAGTTTTAATGTGCGTACGTCGTAAATCATATTCACAAAACACAATGTAGAAATGGGCGCTCCAAATACGGCTAATACGCTTCTTCTAAATAAGATCTCCTTACATCATTTGCTTCAACGTCTATTATTTTCCAATCAGCGTGATATTTAAAACGTGTTTACAATTCACATAATTAAATCTTCCAGCTCGCCGACTTTAATCACACACTTGATACCACTCTGAAATTTACTGAACTCTTTATCATAACTGTTTTCTTCAAATGCCTTTCATTTTCTGTGTCCTGTTATCCTATTGTCATTCACATGACGTAGCCAATATTTAAATCATGCATTAATATATGCACCATTTCATATGACATTTAAATACATTTAGAGAAACATAAATTATCAGTATTACTTAATATTTTCTCCCGCGTTTTAATTTTGACATCGCTATTATGATGTCTTGTCCATTATTGCAACAATATATCCTATTTTAAAGAACAACAGAAAAATACGCTCGGACATGTGCTTAGCGTAACAATTCCTGCGCACTCGTGCTTTTGCTAAACCTACGTTTTCATTTTGTAAATGCGCCATTATACAGTCTGGTCGAAATCAGTCCAACGGTGTTAGAGTTATACGATGGCACAACATAAATTCCTTTTCAGTACATCGAAAATCATGTCCACCTGTTTGTCTGCCGCGTCTTTGAGTCGAGATACAGCTGTCATCTATCGGTAATCCTATGAAATATTATGTCTCGAGAGCGGCTTATCGGATTTACATAAAATTTGGTATTGTGATTTTGCCATTAGAAAGTATTTCAAATGTGTGATTATTAACATCCAACAATTGATAGTAATACCGTGACGGATGTTTAAAGTCGTGAGGTGGTACGATGTTGACGCCATTACTCATGATCCTCTGCGCACGCGTGGTGATATCATCACATTGTTACCCCAGTGGTCGTTGGTCGCGTATTTACCACTGACCTTGTATCAAATAAGGAGAGCTCATAGAGTAATTGTCGATGTTTCACTGACGACACTATCGCCAGTGCGTGTATATTTAATAAAACTGTCAAAATCTCTAATTTGCAAACCTAAATAACGTGGGAGCCTTGGAAACGGACGTGGTTACTCATGGGCCAGAGAAAGAACCTATACATATTTTAAAGCTTGATTCTTCAGCGTTAAATTGGGTAGACAGAATAATTTGGAGCAACGTGTAGACTAAATATAAGCAATTGCAGTGATCAATCAGCAGCTGTCACGTGTCACCCCTCGGTTCCGCTCCTTTCATCCACGCTCCACTGTGTCTTGCTACAAAATTAAACTTCAACAACTTGAACTTCATGTTTAAATTTTGTATGAATAGTTTAAAAATAAGATGAATTATATCAAGCATATAACGGAAATAGTTCATCCTGCCTGACAGCTAGGTTTATTACGTCAAACAACTGATTTCTCGAGAAACATTACACACTTTTTATAATGTACTCTGATAAAAAGGAGACTACAGTTAGTCTTTTATTCTAAAGGAAAGAACCTGTGTACTTTAGTCTACAAAATCCTGCCATTCTTTAGCTCTATGCCTCTTCTGAATGCAATACTACCTGATAATCACAAGGACAAACAACGTAATCTACCATTTGTTATGGGTATCAGGGACCAAGAATTCGTGTGCACTAGCGCCGAGAATTAGACCGCGGTTTTATTATTAAACCACATAATCACTGAAATAGAAGTTAGAAGACACACATTTTCCTGAGATGATAAAGTTGCGTCATATTGTGATAAATATATATTTGTTTAAATCTTGTCAGTCTAATCACAATAAAATTCCTATTAAATATTAAAATATTACTATAATTAACATTTAAATATTTATATCGGGTGTTACTCTCATTCAAGCAGTACTATCGAACGTCTGTAAGATTCGCAGGTTCAGAAGTTAATAATGAATTGAAACAGGTCAAAAGGCCTAATCCCCCCCAAAAATTAAGAGAAAGAAAAGCGAAAAGTTGATAAAGAAACCAACATTCTATGATAACAACCTCTGAACATCTCCATTTAGACTGGTATATTACCAGGGTAAAACGGTTGAAATTTAAATGACAAGAAAAGAACGTATTCACATGTTCTTACTTTACACACTAGAATGAATTCAGATACACATTTCCCGATATTCGTGTACAAAACAAATCGACAGTGTCTCGTCTGGTGAACAGTTTCCGTGACACAAAAAGTGTGCATTGGCGCGAGAAAAAGGTCGCTGAACGCGACGGACATTTGCAACACTTAATATAACAGTTACTTGTTTTCTGATTCCATTATGATTTATTTTTTAACAAACAGGACGTGTGTCCGGAATGGCTTACGTCTCTTTTTGATCAGTCTCTATGTACATAAAATTAAATACGTACGTTCTTGTAGAAGGGCGAACGCAACGGCAGTGGAAGCGATCCAGATGAACATCTCACCTGAAACACACCAAAATAAAAGGTTTTAATAACAAACGAGTAATTAATATTTGAGGTCTTAACAGCGGTGAGTCTGAAGATGGATGTCTTCTCGGTTGTTGCGCCGTGTAGTCTGGTAAAAGTTTACCGACGTTTCAGAGGTCATACTGCCTCCATCATCAGGGCGATGAGTATGAAGATTTCTGTCTTCTGGGTTGTTGCGCTCTGTAGTCTGGTAGAAGTTTACCGACGTTTCAGAGGTCATACTGCCTCCATCATCAGGGCGATGAGTATGAAGATTTCTGTCTTCCGGGTTGTTGCGCTGTGTAGTCTGGTCGATGTTAACCAACGTTTCAGAGGTCATACTGCCTCCATCATCAGGACCATGAGATCCTTGCTGTCTCCATCATCTGAGCGATGATTGAGGCAGTATGACCTCTGAAACGTCGGTAAACGTCTACCAGACAACACGTCGCAACAACCCAGAAGACATCCATCTTCAAACGAGTAACTACTTCCTCCACATGATAATTACTTCACTATAAACTACAGAAGTTTACTTCGATTACTTATATGCGACTCTGACGATGGTGTTTAGGTTATGACGCTTTGTAGACTTCAGCCCTGAAGATAGAACATCATGTTTCCGGAACGTTTGCATCAACATAACAGTCTACACGGCGTCACAAGCCAGAACAATCCCAATGTCATCCTCACCGCCGTGAGAACCCCAGGATATGTCGTGTTAACTGCGCGGACTGTGAAATGTTGCAGCTGGCATTTGGCAGCAACAGCACACTGTGCGCGCGCAGCCGAGAATGAGCTTCCGCCGAATGAACTGCTCGGTCCGGAAGTTTGGTTATGTAAGGAACTACGCAGCAGATGCTCCGCGGAACAAAAGAGTGCGGAGGAACACGTCGATGCCCACTGTAATCGGCTTCCTGCACTACTGCTGTTTCATATGTCCCAACACTTTATTTATCACTGCTTCTCTTTTAAACTTTATTTCCTTTTCGTGGGATTTGGTTCATCACGTTCAAAACGCTAAGCGAGGATGGGAACATAAGTTACTTCTTTTTAAGATTATCCAGTATTATAAAGGAATGACACGAAGGGACTGAATATAACCACGATGGATCACATTAATTATATCATGTTATGTGGAAAAGTTGCTGGGTATGACAAAATTAGCGCCTCAGTCGAAGGGACTATGACAGGAATATGAAAGGTTCAGTAGATTCTAGAATCGCTCATGGTGCCATCAGCTTTCCGATACGTGACGCAGGACGGAAAAGTGCACAAGCCTTTAGTGACGCTAGTGGGGGGGGGGGGGGGAAATCGTTATGTTCGACGCTTCAGGACACGTCCACAAACGCCTGAAACACATGGCGCCACAGACATCGAGCCAGCAGCGGAGTTAAACGTCTTGCACACTAACACCGTTGTAACACGTTTTCGGCGTGTCATATACTCGATTTAGTCGTGCCTCATGCCATTACCATCACAAAAGAAAGCGATTTGTCATTTACGTAATATATTTCATTAATGAAGCTGTCACTTAGCTCAAAAAAGAAACTGACATGCTGTGGGCTGGATAGGTAGGATTCGATGGGAATTTTCTCATCTCTACCACGGAGATCATGGTTGTTAGACCCGTCCAACAAGGCACATTAGCGTTTTCTCGCGGACCCAACTGACTAGGCATGAAGACGGAAAGACAGCCAGTTTCCGAAACGTTGTGGTTATTCTTTTGAACAAAGACGATGGAAAATAATTTTAAGTGTTACCCACCATCATCAGGACGCTTTTGTATTGAATTACACTCTCCATTGCTTACACGTATTTATAACAGTTCAGAATTTCTGGTTCATTTAAATTTTTCTATGGCGTAAACACGAGGTAGGAAATATTCTGTTAGTAACCTTTTATATCGTTATTCAGAATTTTCATAGTGAGGGGAATATTGATGAATAGCTTACGATATCAGTGCTGCTGGCAAAATAACAGGGTAACAAGACATACTTAATCGTGTTACGTTCATGATTAATTATCAGAACTAATATAAACTTTGTTTTTTCTTTAATCGTGACTACTTATAAGTGATTCCACTATGTCACAGTTTCTTAATCGAAAAGCAATTCACAATTATACATTTTTTGTAATCCTGGGGTCTTGGGTTCGATTCCCGGCGGTGCCCGAATTTATAACTTGTGTTGGGCAAGACCATGGTCTAGGCAACACGGAGTTTTCCTCCGGGGGCTTCCCCGGTTTCTCCGTGGCATCCCATTCACACACAGAAGAAGGCAATGGCAAACCACTTCTGGATCATCTGCCACGAACGTATATGAACAGGTCCCAGTCCGAGAAAAGGATGAAAGGATCCTGTTCATATGGACCTGTCGTCAGACAGAACACTAAATAATAATAATAATAATAATCTGTGGTTTCGTAAGGGTTGGTGTAAAATTGTCAAACACAGACATGCTAGTAGCTGGGAATGCCATAGGGGAGACGTCGTTGAACATAACCTAACTTTTACTTCATTAAGGTTGGCTGCACCAGGAATTCGGCAGCCACCTACGTGATTCCTGCGGGCAGAAGTATTCCAGTAGGTTAACCCATTTGTTTGTAGGCATGCATGATTCAATTACACAGTTCTTTTACTTTCGCATAACGTATTACAAACGTATTACAATTTATACATTATAATTACTCCTAAGGAATAATATTTGCTATTAATACATGCCACTACGAGCTCGTAATACCACATTCCTCGTTTTTAACAATTCAGATTCCGTGTGGACTTTTTTGAACGTGACACTACGCAGCCTCGTAAGCACTCACCAACACTTCGGAGGAACGTCCTGCCTTAATTTACTTCTACCCTTAAGACCCTAAAAAGATGTATACACACTTAGTACATTAGCGAATCTAGCGCCGGTGTTTGAAAATGGCCACCGTTAGCTTCGTGGCACAGTTGACAGCGGTGAGAAACTGACAAGCAGCCACCAAAGTTTCTGCTGTGTTTACATCTTTTTGGGGGCATCTTGTATTCTGTAGTAAATGTAATCTTGTCGCAGACGGAAAGAACTAGGCTTTGATTTCAAGAAGACAATCGAACGGGACATACTCGTATTAACGTGGTATCCGGCCCGATCTGCCTCTTACAACATGCTACACAACCGTTTGACATGGTTGATGGAGACGTATCATCTGGGATGGGGGATGCTGCGGTTCTGGTACAAGATACTACTTGTCCACCCACCCACCCCCCAACCAAACTCGTCCAGTTGTGAAACTTACAACAGGCCTGAGGCATCGTGAAGATGCTCAACTGTTTTTCCTTATCCTGCAAGCCACTGGAGAGGTTGTTGGGGTGTGGGGGTCACTTATCGGGTTTGCCCAGCAGCTAAAGGGGTAGTTTTGCTGCCAAGTAAGATTACATGTCTTGCCCCTAGGACTAATAGCTTGGCTGAGACTCCTCTTGAAATAATGGGTATTTATTTTCATCCCATTTCCTTCTACAGTTCGTCTAATATAATCCCAGACTGGTTTATTTATCTCATCCTGCGAGCTGCTCCATGGATTTACACGGAGGGGGTGAACAATCCGTGAGCGGGGGAACGCCATTTGCAGAATGTTTTTCAAACTGGAGATACACGTTCTTCCATCTTACAACACTTACGTATTTAACTTTTCGCAAACGTCTTTCTTTATCTTAGTGATGAAAGAACACAGAGTGCTTGAGGACGAGATACAGAAGATACTATTTGGACCTAGGACACGTGACGTAACACGGAAACAGAAATAACTACACGATAAGAGTCTCATTGTCTACACTATTCGCTCAAAATTTATATGATAATAAAGTATAATGACGTATGAAAAGGCGATACATAAAATTCACACTAGAGAGCACGAATATTCTGATTGGAAAACCTAAAGGAAAATATATGGATAATATTAAAAAGCGTTTTAGGGAAGGAGGCAATAAAAATGCACGTTTTATTATAGTAGTGGTCACATCCCACTAAAAAAAAACTTTGCGATGACTGTGACCGGCTAACGATGTGTCTAGAACACGTAATTTCTTTAACATATTAATAATAGTTAGCTACTTTGGTAGTCGTTTGCCAGTTACACAATTAGGGAATTAGTCCGTCACGTAAGTAAATAAACAATTACTTAGTAATGTTTAAAGTTATTTGGTTTGTTAATGAATTGGTTAGTTTGTTAGGTGGTTAGGTTCATGTTTATCAGTTGGGTACCAAACCACGCAGTACAACTGGCAGGAATCTAATCGTTACCACTGAATGTCGCTGTCGAGCAGTTGGAACCCCTGCTTCGAATTTCGGAGATTCAGATTCAAAATGTAGGCCCAGAGTGTGATTATTGTGGTCGAGGGGAAAAAGTTAACGATAATAATTTGCAATCAAGCACACACCAATGCAAAGTTTTGATTCCTTTTTAAAATGTTTCGTTAATATAACGGTAGAGATGGCAAAGCAAAGCCTAAATACGCCGGGTAACGTATACGAGGGTGAGTCAAATGAAAACCGTAAAACTGAGATAAAAATTCGAAATATCGCGCCATTGTCCTATAAGTTGGCAGACATGTTACCAATTCTATAAAGAGTATCCTATAGGTGGTAGTATAATGCAGACAAACATATCGCCATCACAAGTTACGTGCACGAAAGAAGAACAACGTTCTGTAATTCGTTTTTTGATCAGTGAAGAATCTTGAAGAATCATCTTCGACCTGCAGTCAGATGAAAGCGACGTGGACTTTTGACTAGAGGTGTCCTTGACATGACAATGCTCGGCCCCATACTGCCCGTGCAACAGTTACAAAAATCCAAGACTTGCACTTTGAGTGTCTTCCACATCCGCCATACTCACTAGACCTAGCCCCAAGTGATTACCACATGTTTGGGCCACTCAAAGAGGCGATGGGAGGAAAGAAGTTCCGTTCTGACGAAGAGATACAGCAGGCGGTGCATGAGTGGTTGCGCAGACAACCACAAGAATATTTTTCTAGAGGAATCCATACACTTCGTAAACGCTGGAGGGCATGTATTGAACGAAATGTAGACTATGTAGAAAAATGATATAGTTGTGTACCACTTTCACTGAATAAATTAAATTTTTTAAAAAAAAATTACGGTTTTCATTTGACTCACTCTCGTATAAACCATTATCAACAATTTCCTTACATCTGTATCCGATGGTAAAAATATAGTTATATAACTTCAACCGAATTTAGAAGTGTAATTACTGTCACACTTTTCATAAGTCACGTCGCATTTACACTGCCATGTAATCATGCACTATAAAGCAATTTTTTATCTTAAATTTGAGTGTGAAAGTAGAATGGCACGTAATTGCTTACATGAATTAATGTGCCATTTCCCCATTAACGTTTCACTGAAAGTATATGTTCTATTTATCGTCAAAATGCTCGCTGCATTACCAGCCAGAAGTACGTCTAGTGAGATAATGCAAAACCACAAACACAGTTCAGCTAGTGGCGTGCCTGGATAAAACAAAGACGTTTTCGAGGACACATATGTGGAAAACAGCTATAAATAAACGTCTTCAAAGGAACAGACTTGAGACACAACGCATATTTTACGTCGAACGAACCAGGGAATACGTTGCTTGTAAAACCGCATTTGTCTCATTATAAAGCACGAAGACGTATATAACGTTAACAAGAAATTACTACGTAAATTTCTCATATGAGTCGACGAGAATAATTTCAGAGATGTTTTAGGTCATAAGCCTATCTAAAGAAGTTACATCGTAAGTAATAAACGAGTTATGTTTACACGAAAGGACACGATTCACTAATTAAATTAAGAAAATGTTGACGAATGTAAAGATCGGGGGTTACAAAATCAAAATTAACGATTTTCTCTAAACCGCCTGCTTTTTTTTTTCACGTTCTGAAAATAAAAGTTGTGGAAAACATTTATAACAAGTCACATTTTTCAGTTTGAAGTAAAAACTCACATTTCACACTAGTGTATTTCTTCCCCACACCACTAATAGCGACATAAGTGTGTCAACATCGTCCCAAAATTCTGTATAATTGCACGCCATTACTTACATACGTGTTTTAATACACGAAACTCAGACACATAAAGGGACAATAACAGTAAGAGGTAAATCTTAATAAATTCCATACACGACTGCCAACTGAATCAAGTCAACAGTTTGATTACCTGCTTATGAGATCACTCTTCTCCTACGCCTGTAAGATAGCCCGGAGATTCTCCAACCAAACGTCAAACGCAATTATTTGTTCCCACCTGCTAACGACACAACTTTCCTACTCGGTATGTAACAAATACAGAATGTCCCAAAAATATGTATACACACATTCAATCAATTTGTGTTCCTCGAATCTCAATGGAACCTTCGTCATTTTTCCGGATCTGAATAATGGAGAAATAAAAATACTGCTTTGCCATCTGTTAAGCGTAGACCTCACTTTGTTTCCGTCGTAAACACAACATACAGAGTTCGGTAACAAAATTAATATTCCATATTGAAACGTGTACCGCCACGCTGGCCTTGTAATCCTGGGGTCTCGGGTTAGATTCCCGGCGGTGCCCGAATTTATAACTTGTGTTGGGCAAGGCCGTGGTCTAGGCAACACGGAGTTTTCCTCCGGGGGCTTCCCCGGTTTCTCTGTGGCATCCCAACAATTACTCCATTCACACACAGAAGAAGGCAATGGCAAACCACTTCTGGATCATCTGCCAAGAACGTATATGAACAGGTCTCAGTCCGAGAAAAGGATGGAAGGATCCTGTTCATATGGACCTGTCGTCAGACAGAACACTAAATAAATAATAAATACATCTCCTATGTATTAAAATATCGCTGCAAAAAGGGTGAGAAAGAAAGTTGTACTGTACTTTCTCGTAACGTTATCTGTCTTCGTGCTTTATTACGATGTATGTCCAAACAATGTAATCGACAATGTAGTCTCTCTGGGGTTTTTTTGGAACTGATGTATTTATCGGAACAGCTTTACGGAAATCATAATACACATTAACCAACCACCGTATCAACATTATACAGACCCCACGGACTGTGCCAGAAAGTTAGATCCTCGAGAATACAGGCGAGTGTTTAAAAAAAGTGAGAGTCGTATTCGCGCTATTATCACTGCTCATGTATGCATGTGACAGTTCGAAATTCAAAGATAAACTTTTTTGTGTGAGGGAATATTCAGCAAGAGCCAAACATTTCAGAGCTGGGGGGCGGGGGGGGGGGGGGAGAGAACACTCTATCAGGCATACATCTACATACTCCGCACCCCCTCAACCCTTCCCAGGCGAATATATGTCGAATTCTGGTTGCCACGGGGTGGAAGGGAGAATCATCTCTTCTGGAAGTGGCAGACAGCGAGCTGCGTACAGCTCCAATCAAAAGCTACGCCATTATTCAAGCAATTCTTCGATTTAACTTTATAGTAGAGTTGACATAACGTTGGTTATGATTGTACATGACAGGAGAGTGATTAATGTGTGACTTATAATACGTGAAATCACTCTGTGTCGCCGGCAGAAAGAGACAGAAACAGAGAAGGAGGGAAGGAGGAAACAAGAAAGAAATGAAGGAAAGAGATAGAAAAGAAACATCAATCAAGCAGTAGAAATGAGTGAAGGAAAAACTAACTAATTAATCAACTACCACCACAGAAAAAATCGTCATGAAGAAGCTAACAGTTGCTCAGCTACTCAAGAAATTTCCCGTCGTTTATGAGACCTGAAATTTAATCACCGTCTTCAAAACAGCTCGCCATTGGTCTCTATCCTGGTTTAGAAAACTCTAATCCACACCTTACAGCCTATTTAAGTAAGCTTAATTTTAATTTATCTCCCACATACTTATTCAGGCTTACCAACCAAAACTTTGTACGCATTTCTTTGTCCCATCCCTCTCACCCTCCTTGAAGTGATCAACGAAAATATTTGGTAAACAGAAGAGAAAGCTACTGGAATAAAATCAAAGAAATTAGAAAAGAAGGAAAAAGGAAAGAGAAAAATTGTGAAAAAGGGAAAAACTAAAGGATAAAGTAATGATAAAGTGAAGAATTACATATAAAAACTAAAACGGGAAACAAAGAAAATAAAAGCACAAAAGAAACAGACGAAAGAATAAGACCTACGGAAGTGGAGAGACGCTGCTATGTAGGGCACTCGTTTCAGAACCGCGTAGGAAGTCAGAACAAAGCGTCGCTAGAAAATGAAACGCAGTAAACAGCGACGCTCCTTTGTTCCATCTTCGTCAAGCTGCTACTGTTTAAAAACACGGCAAAACCTTTATTAAATATAACTTATAGTGTTACAGAGACTTGCCTGATGACAGGAATGTCACTACGTACCAGATATATCAGGCCCAAAAACCATTTACTAATGCTTCTTTGTTTATGGAATTTTTTCAAAATCCTTCAAATCCTCATATAAAATACCTAAAAATTAATATTAAGGTATCCTGGACATGTCAAATTGTAAAACGTAAAATTATTCGCCAAGGAACGAACAATATTTCAATAATCTATTAATTGCCTCGTAAAAGAAATAAAACCTACAATCTGTCGTTTAAATTTTTATATTTCGTCAAACAATGATTTCGGTATGTTACAATTTACTGTTACCCTAATTTTAACGAAAAGAAACAAGATAGTGTAGTTGCGTCATATTGTTATTTATTAAATTAAAATTAAATTATTTGGTTATTCCGTCAAATCACAATGTATTTAAAATAAGATAATTAAAATAATTAAAATATCATTCTGTGTCCCATATCGAATAATCGATTTACAATTGGAACAGTTACAACATGTTTCGGTTTTATTAAACCATCATCAGGTGTAAAATTATATTAAATTTAAAACTCAATTACAATTTTTTTTACAATTTTTCGTAGTGTAGTTTTTTGGAGGTCGTGTCCAGATATTTTCATATAATGGATCAACTTTATTGTTTGAAGTGATGCTTTTGATGTGAAGTAAATGATTCAAAGAAACATTAATGAATTTGGATGAATATAGAAAACAATTAAATAAATAAATAAATAATATTATAAGGAAAGTAAAATAAACATACCAGAGATGAAATAGTAGACATTGTGATTTGACGGAATAACCAAATAATTTAATTTTAATGAAAAGAAACAAGCTGAAACAGTGGCCTCTACTATTATAGTGCACGCGACGTCTGAATTTGTGCATTAAAGGTGAAAGTTTCCTCTGTGCTTCATGAAAGACCACGCCATGAAGACGTGACAGCCATAAAAGTAGGTCTTCAGACCCACGAATTCTCGTCACTAGAGGTAAGTATCAGCTTCATGTCCCGGCCGCTTTACTCTCGGGAAAAATCATCGTAAACCCACTGGACAGGAGGTTGAGAGGGCCCCAGAGATGGTCTGGACGTTATAGGGAAGACACAAATACTCGACCCTGCCGGGAAGCGAACTCCAATCCTTTAACCTATATTTAAAAAAAGGGAACACTCCACACTGCATCTAACATTTTCCTAATGAATTCTTTACAAATTTGCACAACTCACTAATCTCAAAGTTCCATTATTTACGACATAAATCAGAGTATGCCTTCTTCATATAGGCGGCAACTCTAGGGCCAATTAAACGGGCATACAAATCCTACTTAAAAGCTGTAAGTATATCATGGATGAATTTCACATATACTTTGTTAAATATTCACCCCTCTGAAAAATGTAATTAAAAGTTGCAGATCTTAATCAGATATGTATGCAAATATATTTTACCGGCAACTTTTAATAAAAGGATACAAAGTTTGGTTGAACTTCATATACACTAGGAAGTATATTCGATCGATACGAAACAACATTAAATTCGCTCTAAAACGTTCAGATATGGATAAAACACCCCCCTCCCCCCCCCCCCCCCCAAAAAAATACTTTCAGTAGGTTCACAGATTAAACACATGGACATACTTAAATACCCACAATCCGTTCTTTGAACGAAGTACATAAAATTTGTAATAAGAAACGGATGTCTTATTGTTAACAAAGTAAAGTAAAGATTTCTCTCAGATTAGGGAGTATTTCCAACGTCCGTCTTTTTTGCATATCATAATAAAAATAATGTGCACAGACGTTCAGACGAAAGATCTTTGTTTAAACGACGGCAGTCTTTGTAAAGAAGAGGCAGACTTTTAATATTAAAACAGAACTAAACTGTATGCATTCCCGACGGAATAGCAGCTTCCACATCTCAACTATATTGATTCATATTGAAAATTGGCTAAAACGGATCAAATTTATGTGCTAAGGAGAGCCATCCTCTCTCTCTTTTTACAAATTCCTTCTTCCTGAAGTAGACTATTCAGATATGAAGTGAATTTTTACTCTATAGAAGAATAGTGGTGGCTGCTCTGCGATACTATCGAATATCGATATCTTACGATCGATATGAAACTGATGGCTCTGTCTGCGTAAGTTCATAACGCCCAAAGAGAATCTCTCTCTGTCTCAGTCGACAGTTTCAGCGTTATTCTCCTTTCTCTTGTGTTTTATTAGTATTCTCTGCCCATTCTGCCTTCTCCATCAGAATTTCTACCTTGCAATTTTCCTTTCCTTGTCGTTACGATGGGACTTTGGTGAGTGGGCAGAATATCGAAAGGAGCTGCAAATCACACGTTTAGAAGTCAATCGGTAATCTCCCACCTCGGGCGAAAATGCACATTGTAACTGAAAGGAAGTTTAAAGAATAAGAAGGAAGGGTTATGGTCTAAAGCAGACTGATGAAATACAAATACTTCAAAAGATCTCTGAGTAGCAGATACTTTCTTCATACAATTGGAAGAATCAAGTGACTTCCAATCAATACAGTTCCGAAGAATCACCCTGATGACGGTGGCAGTACGACCTCCGAAACATTGGTTAACATCGACCAGACCACACAGCGCAACAACCCAGAAGACAGAAATCTTCATACTTTGATGACGGAGGCAGTATGACCTCTGAAACGTTGGTAAACATCTACCAGACTACACAGCGCAACAACCCAGAAAACAGAAATCTTCATACTCATCGCCCTGATGATGGTGGCAGTATGACCTCAGAAACGTTGGTTAACATCGACCAGACTCACGGCGCAAAAACCCAGAAGACAGAAATCTTCATACTCTGATGACGGAGGCAGTATGACCTCTGAAACGTTGCTAAACATCGACCAGACTCACGGCGCAACAACCCAGAAGACAGAAGTCTTCATACGAACCGCTGTGAAAATCTCAAATCTTACAAAATAAAGGTTCCTTGACTGAAATTTCAAATTCAATGTCAACAAATTTCTGAATTTTACTGAATTCAATTTAAAACTGAGGACATTTCTGGTCCAGTAACAACTAATACTCCTGCGACAACGAGAGTGTATTTACCTGTATTTAACAATTACAATTTTTCAGGTTCCAAACCTTACACCTGGACCAACGACACGTTCAGCAACTATCACTAATAACTCAATGAAAAACCACACCACAGAGCATGAAAAAAACAAAAACAAACTAGATTTCATCTGTTTTCTCAAGATTGCTTTCTGGTAATTAACTTTGCAATAACAGATTCACGTCTACAATGATCGAAAAAGGGCACTGAGGTGTGGAAAACAACAAAGGATGCTCCTGAGAAATGTGCACGACACATTTCCACCCTTGTCCTAAGTGTGATGTACCCTGACATGACGATAAAGATATAGGTACACAGTTGCGTTATGACTACAAACCAGAACACGAAGGACTTATTTCAATATAGAAGTAAAATCAGGACAAAGCCGGAAAGTACATCAACTCCGTCTGGAACTTCCATGGCAATGAAACTCGAGATTCTGGCCCCAGAACCCCATAAGCGCTCCTTAATAAATACAGCGTACGCCTTCGTATATACGTAGGCCTATATAATATTTTCTTTGTGTAGAATGAGCAAGGTAAGAAAAATCTTATTAGATATTAAAAAAATGAAATTGACATTGCTGTGAACAGTGGACCATAAAATGAATCGAAAAAAAATACAGTAAATAAGATGACAAAAAGAGGATAAATTTCAAGTGACCACACAAGACAACTATTCACAACAAAAACTTTTTTTTTCATACAAAGAGAACTTAAGGACACAGATTTAACTTTTCCTTAACCTAATATTTATTTATTTATTTAGTGTTCTGTCTGACGACAGGTCCATATGAACAGGATCCTTCCATCCTTTTCTCGGACTGGGACCTGTTCATATACGTTCTTGGCAGATGATCCAGAAGTGGTTTGCCATTGCCTTCTTCTGTGTGTGAATGGAGTAATTGTTGGGATGCCACGGAGAAACCGGGGAAGCCCCCGGAGGATAACTCCGTGATGCCTAGACCACGGCCTTGCCCAACACAAGTTATAAATTTGAGCACCACCGGGAATCGAACCCGAGACCCCAGGATTACAACGCCAGCGTTCTAACCGCTAGACCACCTCATCTTATTATTACTTAGTGTTCTGTCTGACGACAGGTCCATATGAACAGGATCCTTCCATCCTTTTCTCGGACTCGGACCTGTTCATATACGTTCTTGGCAGATGATCCAGAAGTGGTTTGCCATTGCCTTCTTCTGTGTGTGAATGGAGTAATTGTTGGGATGCCACGGAGAAACCGGGGAAGCTCCGGAGGAAAACTCCGTGTTGCCTAGACCACGGCCTTGCCCAACACAAGTTATAAATCTGAGCACCACCGGGAATTGAACCCGGGACCCCAGCATTACAAGGCTAGTGTTCTGATCGCTAGACCACCGTGGCGGCACCCTTAACCTATGCACGTACAAAATTAAATTAAACTGAAAAAGAGTTTAAAATCTTTAAAAATGGAAGGTTATTAAATGTTTCGGGAAAAACTGTTACATTCTGCTTAAAGAAGCAACGAAAATATCTTCTTCTTCATAAAATTCAACAGCTTAATAGATAAATCAGATGCAAACGAAGTGATAATAATTTAGGTCGCCACAGACAACCGTTAATTTACAAGTGACAGTTCTTCCTCCAGCAATACGAAATGGCTTGGAATGTTTTCCATCTATAAAGAAGACAGAGTTGGCAGCAATATTATCAACACGTTCTTGTCATACCACGTATTTGTTGAACAAGAAAACCTGGGAAAAGCAAATTAATTAAAAGATACTTTAAGATCATGAAGTCTTAACCCCCCTCACCGCTTTCAGTCTCGTCCAAAGACATGTCCCATGATGTGTTTTGCTGTTGTTCGCAACCAAAGGGCGCATGAAATTCCAGTCTTTAAATGAAGAGAGAATATCATGTAAGAAGCTTTTGAAATGAAAAACAAGCCTGGCTGCAACAAGGGTCTCCTTTTTGCTTTATAAAAAGAGTGTTTTCCAATTTAAGTCGTGATGTATTCCGCCTGTTGTAGCAAGGAATTCTGTTTCTGGGTGTGGCTTCGTGACACGAGTTGTCCACTACTCTCGCAGAGGAATTTAATAAGGCAAGAGGCTCCAGTTACACTCACTCTCTCTTCAATTCGCAATTCTCTGTCCCCCACACGTCAGAAGCAGAATACGAGACACACCTGACAACATACTGGATGTCCCGGACTCACAAGCCTGTCTCAAACTCCCCTTAAAAGTCTGACCTCCTCGGTTTTTTTAATACTTTCTAATAACACATCATTTCGAAGCCAGAGCTTCTATTACTAATACCACAATCTCAACTTTTGATCTTACTTCCAACATAGTACCTACTCTGTAGGATTTGAAGTAATCACGGAGGCAGCAGGGACCTCTGAAACGCTGGTTAACATCTACCAGACTACACGGCGCAACAACCCAGAAGACAGAAATCTTCATACTCACCGCTCTGATGACGGAGGCAGTATGACCTCTGAAACTTTGGTTACCATCGACCAGACTACACAGCGCAACAACCCAGAAGACAGAAATCTTCATACTCACCGCTCTGATGACGGAGGCAGTATGACCTCTGAAACTTTGGTTACCATCGACCAGACTACACAGCGCAACAACCCAGAAGACAGAAATCTTCATACTCATCGCCCTGATGACGGAGGCAGTATGACCTCTGAAACGTTGGTTAACATCGACCAGACTACACAGCGCAACAACCCAGAGAACAGAAATCTTCATACTCTGATGATGGAGGCAGTATGACCTCTGAAACGTTGGTTAACATCTACCAGACTACACGGCGCAACAACCCAGAAGACAGAAATCTTCATACTCACCGCCTTGATGACGGAGGCAGTATGACCTCTGATACGTTGGTTAACATCGACCAGACTACACGGCGCAACAACCCAGAAGACAGAAATCTTCATACTAATCGCCCTGAAGACGGAGGCAGTATGACCTCTGAAACGTTGGTTAACATCGACCAGACTACACAGCGCAACAACCCAGAAGACAGAAATCTCCATACTCTGATAACGGAGGCAGTATGACCTCTGAAACGTTGGTAAACATCGACCAGACTACACGGCGCAACAACCTAGAAGACAGAAATCTTCATACTCATCGCCCTGATGACGGAGGCAGTATGACCTCTGAAACGTTGGTAAACATCGACCAGACTACAAAGCGCAACAACCCAGAAGACAGAAATCTTCAGACTCATCGCCCTGATGACGGAGGCAGTATGACCTCTGAAACGTTGGTAAACATCGACCAGACTACAAAGCGCAACAACCCAGAAGACAGAAATCTTCAGACTCATCGCCCTGATGACGGAGGCAGTATGACCTATTAAACGTTGGTTAACACCGACCAGACTACACAGCGCAACAACCCAGAAGACAGAAATCTTCATACTCATCGCCCTGATGATGGAGGCAGTATGACCTCTGAAACGTTGCTAAACATCGACCATACTACACAGCGCAACAACCCAGAAGACAGAAATCTTCATACTCTGATGATGGAGGTAGTATGACCTCTGAAACGTTGCTAAACATCGACCATACTACACAGCGCAACAACCCAGAAGACAGAAATCTTCATACTCTGATGACGGAGGCAGTATGACCTCTGAAACGTTGGTAAACATCTACCAGACTACACAGCGCAACAACCCAGAAGACAGAAATCTTCTGGTACCCACTCCATACGTAATGTAACATACTAGCACACATCCTAATACTTTCGCTTGCTGTTGAAAGTTCAGGAGTAAATGAGATGGTAATCTTCTATTATAAAAAATTGTGATTTGTCGTCGCCGCCAACCTATTTGTAGCCAAAAAATGACGTTATCATACAAACACTTGTTTACTCGCCATTGTTGTATTCTACTTATAATAGAACACAACAATTTGATTTGTCGTCGTCGCCAACCAATTTGTAGCCACTAGAGCAGGGCGCTCCTTTCGGAGCTCCTAGAGAGGGTTGGTCAAGTTTGTAAAACGCCACCAACATTGTGTAATAAACTAAACTAACCGCCCCGAATTCAGGGTTAAAACAATTGG
Source organism: Zootermopsis nevadensis (assembly GCF_977971745.1). Lineage (NCBI taxonomy): Eukaryota > Metazoa > Arthropoda > Insecta > Blattodea > Termopsidae > Zootermopsis > Zootermopsis nevadensis. Next base: position 18,411,859 of record NW_028259162.1, read on the forward strand.
TTGCGTTTTGAAATCTTAAGTAACACGCTAAAGTAACGCCCCTTAGGGGGGTTAGTTTAGTGTCTGATTAAAGTGTTTTAACCCTTGAGTAAGAAACTAAACTAACCCCCCGAATGGGGGGGGGGTTTAAACACTTGACCAACTCCCCTTTGTGTGGGTTGGTTGCGTTTTAAAATCTTGAGTAAGACACTAAATTAACCCCCTTCGGAAGGGTTAGTTTAGTGTCTCATTCAAGTGTTTTAACCCTTGAGTAAGAAACTAAACAACCCCCCGAATGGTGATTAAAATACTTGACGAACCCCCCCTCCTGGGGGGTTGGTTGCGTTTAAATTCTTGAGTAAGATACTAAACTAACCTCCCTTCGGAAGGGTTAGTTTATGTCTCATTCAAGTGTTGAGTAAGGAACTAAACTAACTCTCACCCCCGAATGAGGGGGTTAACACACTTGACTAACTCGCGTTTTAAAATCTTGAGTAAGACACTAAACTAACCCCCTTCGGGGTGTTAATTTAGTGTCTTATTCAAGTGTTTTAACCCTTGAGTAAGAAACTAAACAACCCCCCGAATGGTGATTAAAATACTTGACGAACCCCCCCCCCCCTGGGGGGTTGGTTGCGTTTAAATTCTTGAGTAAGATACTAAACTAACCCCCCTTCGGAAGGGTTAGTTTATGTCTCATTCAACTGTTGAGTAAGGAACTAAACTAACTCTCACCCCCGAATGGAGGGGTTAAAACACTTGACTAACTCGCGTTTTAAAATCTTGAGTAATACACTAAACTAACCCCCTTCGGAAGGGTTAGTTTAGTGTCTCATTCAAGTGTTTTAACCCTTGAGTAAGAAACTAAACAACCCCCCGAATGGTGATTAAAATACTTGACGAACCCCCCCTCCTGGGGGGTTGGTTGCGTTTAAATTCTTGAGTAAGATACTAAACTAACCTCCCTTCGGAAGGGTTAGTTTATGTCTCATTCAAGTGTTGAGTAAGGAACTAAACTAACTCTCACCCCCGAATGAGGGGGTTAACACACTTGACTAACTCGCGTTTTAAAATCTTGAGTAAGACACTAAACTAACCCCCTTCGGGGTGTTCATTTAGTGTCTTATTCAAGTGTTTTAACCCTTGAATGCGCAGTATGACTTGAATGAATATTATTATTAGTATCAGATTACCTTGTCGGTGTTGGTAACGTCTTCTTTCACTTGTCTTCATTTCTTAAATGGTTTAATGTCGCTGTTCGGAGGCGATGTGCTGCTTGTAGAGCAGTGATAATGCGACTGGCTTGGAACTAAGAGTTATTTGTTTACTCGGCATTGTTGTGTACATTTCATTGTTGTTCCATAACAATGCCGTGTATAAACAAATATAAGGTGATATTGTTGATGACGTCATTTTTTGACGACAACGACGACTAATCCTTTCGGAGCGCTTCCTGTAATCTGATATTTTACTTCTTTACGTCGCTGATCAGAGGCCAACAGTTCTTTGTTGGTCAACTATCTACGTCCAATCCCAACATTCCAAGTCTTCTTTTTTTCTCTTCTGTTTTTGTTGAATAGTTCTGATGTCTTAGTTCTTTACGTCGCTGTTCCGAGGCCAACTGTTCTTGGTCAGTCAACTATCTACGTCCAACCCCACCCTTGCAAGTCTTCGTTTGTTTTCTTCTGCTCTTCTGTTCTTGTTGAATAAGTTTTTCTGCGTTTATCAATGTAAATCTCCCTTCGCTTTTCTTTATTTGTTAGTTATAGTGATAATACGACTGGCTTGATATTTTTTGATTTCTTTGTTGTGAAGCGTTATATGTGTTTACTCGGCATTGTTGTGTTCCACAACAATGCCGTGTATAAACAAATATAAGGTGACATTGTTGATGACGTAATTTATTGACGACGACGAAATCACAAATTTTTACAGTAGATTTATTTACTCGGCATTGTTGTGTTCGTATACCAACACAACAATGCAGAGTAAACAATTGACGCCTCAGACCTATTTAAGGAATGAAGAAAAGTGAAAAAAGACGTTATCAACTATTTCAAGTACCAACACCAACAAGGTAAACTGACACTAATAATACTACTCATTCAAGTTATAATACTCATTCGATATATTACGATTACGAAAACTGACTTTATCGATTTTAAAACGAAGATTTGCAAGGTCGGGGCTGGACGTAGGAAGTTGACACAAATAACAGTTGGCCTCTGAACAGCGACGTAAAGAACTAAAACATCAGACCTATTTAACAGAAGAGAGAGAGAGAGAGAAAACCCACTGAAAAACGAAGTATTAAATATCAACAGAAATTGATAGACGAAAGGAGCGCTTTGCGCTAGTATTAAAAAAACACCTCCTAAAGAATTTTCTGGAAATAAGTCTGCATTAGAATAAACTGATCTTGCAAACGAGGAGTCTTAACGTGTCTGTATAGGCTTCAGAGAAACTCTGAAAAAAGTAGACGAGGCCAAAAATCGAACTGTGCGATCAAGAAGAAGAATAGCAACAATAAATCAAACTCTTTAGCATCTGCCAATGTTGGAGGTGAGGAGAGATTACAGCGCGAACAAGACCAAGAGGAGGAGGAAGTAAACGAAAAGGAAAATGAAATAAACGTGGAGGAGAACGGAGATAGGTAGAGCATGAGAAGAGACAGGAAAAGACAGAAATTAAAGAAAATTATTAAAAAACGTCTTTAATGCTGTCATCTAAATGTCCAACTGAATTTACGTATTAATAATTATAAACTCGGGCAATATGTCTATTAATGACACAGCCAAACTGACAGGTGTCTCGCGCACGCCCTAAAAAATATGATGCTTAGATACGTTCATATGACTTGTGCCAAAATACCAGTTATAACTGAAATGGTTGAGTAGTTAATTGCCATGAAATATAAAGACAAACATATCGGGAGGACTTATTATGTTATATTAGGTTAGGTTAGTTTAGATTTGGTTAGGTTATGTATGGTTGTTAGGTTAGGTTATGTATGGTTGTTAGGTTAGGTTGGATTTGGTTAGGTTATGTATGGTTGTTAGGTTAGGTTAGGTTGGATTAGGTTAGGTTAGGTTGGATTTGGTTAGGTTATGTATGGTTGTTAGGTTAGGTTGGATTTGGTTAGGTTGTGTATGGTTGTTAGGTTAGGTTAGGTTGGATTAGGTTAGGTTATGTATGGTTGTTAGGTTAGGTTAGGTTGGATTTGGTTAGGTTATGTATGGTTGTTAGGTTAGGTTGGATTTGGTTAGGTTATGTATGGTTGTTAGGTTAGGTTATGTATGGTTGTTAGGTTAGGTTAGGTTGGATTAGGTTAGGTTATGTATGGTTGTTAGGTTAGGTTAGGTTGGATTAGGTTAGGTTATGTATGGTTGTTAGATTAGGTTAGGTTGGATTAGGTTATTTTATGTATGGTTGTTAGGTTAAGTTAGGTTGGATTAGATTAGCTCCTACATGAAGTATCACAGACGCACACACACAGACGTTCGCGCACACATCACGCACATCCTACCAATGTTAGGAAATTCCGGAATACAAGAACGTGAGTCTACAAATGGCAGTACAAGTACAATAAAAATGTATAAACAGGTTCAAATCCTGTAATGGCAACGATCAGCAAGTGTGCAACGGTCCATAAACCTAACGAAAGTAGCTTAAAAGGCTCAGGTTAGACGAAAATGTAAGTAGAATAAGGTGATACGAAGAAAATGGAATGGCAGCAGTGGTAACCCGTTCAAGATATCTTCAGCAAGATATGCCGCGACAAGTAAATGCCCGCTCAGACCCTCGTTTCTCACAGCACGGGAGAGAGACCTGTACGTCCGCTACACAGCGCTTGAGGGCACTGCTGAATCTTACGGGTCGACCAGAGTAAGACACTCTCTTGTCGAAAGGCTTCATGATTATGCGCTACCTATTGTGCATTACCGAGTACTCCTAGTATTGACAGAACGCTGCCCATTGTATGAAGACAAAGTAAGGGCCGCGGATCTAGTCTCATCTCTGTATCACCCGCTACTTGATACTGATGGAACGAGCCAACATTATACGTGCAGGGGCCCGTTAATAATAATGACAATGATAACCATAAAAGTAATGATACTGACATTTTCTATGATAATGAAACAGTAATTACATTCCTCATCAGCGTTCAGAAATATAAATATAATAAAAGTATTAACAGGGATAACAGCAAAATTATACACCAATTCAATTAATTTATTTAAGTGCTTAATAATAATAATAAGTAACAAAATGTAATTCAATATTACGTATAATATATTTATTTTCTACAGTCTATACACAAACGTTTGAAGTTTATTGGTGTTGTAAAAATTATATAATATTAAAACATTTTGTTGTGTAAAATATTATATTAGCGCTCTTAATCGTAAATACGATTTTACATTATATTTTTTAGCGCTTTTATTAAAACGACATGTTTCGACGGGTAATACCGTCGTCTTCAGGTTTTTATAATGTAAAATCGTATTTACGATTAAGAGCGCTAATATAATATTTTACACAACAAAATGTTTTAATATTATATAATTTTTTACAACACCAATAAACTTCAAACGTTTGTGTATAGACTGTACAAAATAAATATATTTAATCAAACACAAACATGACGCATATAAGATACAAATTACGTATAATGTTTGTCGTTCACTGCACATCAATAAATTTTGTACCTGAAACGGGAGAAAATTTAAAAATAATGACAAATATGATGATGATGATGCTAATTCAATTCAATTAATTTATTTAAGTGCTTAACAACAGCCAGGTAAGGCCAATAACAGTCAAAACACTGAACGACAGTACAGGATTAAATAATAATAATAATCCTCAGAAAATATTTGGCCAACAACCGGGGCGAATACGACATCAGGGAACTGCAGAAGACCGCCATTTTGGGAACTTCAAACATCATCCGAAAGACGCTTTCATAAAATAAAATTATATAATACATGTAACACGTACTAAAAACAAAATGTATTTTGGAAATAGCTGCTGCCCTATGTACCTTAGGGACAAGGTCTGTCTCGGGTACACGGAAATACATACCCCATAAAGTGGTGAATAGATGGGATGATGATAATAATAATAATAATAATAACACTGGTGCTGATATGTAAATAAACAAGGAAAGTAACAAGTTAAGAAATGTATACATAGAGTCATAATTTCGCTCTGTTGTCGCCTAAAACTGGTGAATGCTGACGACGGACACTGCCTTACAAGTGTCGTAAAACACGTAGGGCAGACAGGTATATCTGATCGCAGTGAATTAAATGATTCTTGATATATGCGCACAAACGGTCATTTTCTTTATCTCAAAAACGGTGGGACACTAAAAGCGTACTGGACATAAGACATGGTTTCATTTTCTACACAACGCAAGCGCAGAACGTTTTTCGCTCCGATAAATATCTAGCGAGTTACGCTCGAAATGGACTTTTTATGCTCACTATTGTCAAATTTTTAACTAAAAGTTGAATGTAATGTCACACTTGATTACACTCTCCGATATCAAATGCAAGAGAAATCTGTCATCTGTTCTGAAGCTGTTATATTCGGACGGACAGACAGACTTGGCAAAAATAACAAGAGCACTTTTGAAACTTTTCATTCCTAAAGTGTCGTAAACCGCTACAAGATTTCGGCGCATAAAAAACAAACTTTACAGATGCTCGTTAAGAGGATTTGAGAGTAGACCCATAATACACAACTCTTTTGACGGAACGTTCTCATTATTCGTGTTCTTATTTTGTTAACTCTGTGGAAATGGGGAAACCAGCACAGAAATCCGCTATAAACCCTTAAACCCGACCATCCAATCGATATAACATCTCGATAAACTATTTCTCTAAGATTAAATTAATTATTCGGTTATGTCCGTCTAATCACAATTATATTTAAAATTTACAAATAAGATAATTAAAATATCATTTTATGTTCCACATCGAATAATCGATTTACATTTGGAACATTTTTACAACATGTTTCGGTTTCATCGAACCATCTTCAGGTGTAATTTGCTTTACAGGCCGATGTAGAACATCAAAAGCATTTCACTTCAAAACATTACATTTACTCCGATATATGAAAATAAACTGGATATGAACATCACCAGAAAACATCACCAAAAAGCTACACAACAGAAATTATAATTGAGTTTTAAGTTTATTGATATAATTTTACACCTGAAGATGGTTCGATGAAAACGAAACATGTTGTAAAAATTCTCCAAATGTAAATCGATTATTCGATGTGGAACATAAAATGATATTTTAATTATCTTATTTGTAAATTTTAAATATAATTGTGATTAGACGGACAAAACCGGATAATTAATTTAATATTTGATTCACAATATGACGCAATTATACTATCTTATTTCTCTAAGATAAATTTTAATATTATCATCCCATCTACTCGCAACTCTCCTAAATAACATATATATCCGAGTATTCCAAACATGACTACGCGATTATTTGTTCCATCAATGCGAACTACATGCACAGCCCATCATCTCCTTTATTAGATGGTCTTGTCATTAGTGTACGAAGTACAAAAATACTGAAGCTACGTGTTATACGATTTCTTCCATTAGTTTTTTTGTTCCATATTTCTGACTTTATAATATTCCTATGGCTTTATTTAGTGATATTTCCGTCTTTGTTCTTTTCTCTGATTGGTTGAATAAGTTTCTCACGCAATTTAATTGTGAAATGAGGAACGAGTCAATCGAAATGCAGTGATGGGAAGCCGTAACAGATTCCAATAGCAGAAGACACCTCATCTTCATATCACTTTACAAAATTTTCTTCCTTGCAGTTCAGAGGGCCTCAAGCAAAGGAATCCAGAACAAGATTTTAGGAAGAAACCTCTTTTCACCATCATAAAAGTATACGAAAAAAAATTCTCATGCAGGCTACAGAAGAGACAAAAACTTTGATGTCATTCACTGGCGGAATAAGTTCCTGAAATTTCGTGGTCGACATTGATTAAAATCTGACATAATTTATTTTATACGACGAAGTGAGAGGCGTAGTTTACGTCGATATCTAATGAACAGTTAATGGTTTATAAGGAGAGACAAAAACACGGTGAAACCTTAGTACATAAAATATGCACATGAAAGGAAATATTTTTAAATTTCAGTCAACCAAAAATTATACGTAATTTGTAAAAAGAACATAACCCCAGAACCGGAGCGCTATTTTCTCCCCTTCCCATTATATTTAGCACACGACGGTGGACGTTTCTGTACAAAACTAATGTCAATGCAGTCATTTATACCATTTGTAAATGCATTCTTAGCACACATTTGCATAAATTAGCCATACAATTTTCGTTTATTTCACCAAACAAAAGACAGTCCTAGTTCCTTTAAACCGGTTAAACAAAAGACCTGCATGTCTGAGAGGACAGCTATATTTCTATATACTACGTTACTCTCACAAAGTTAACTGCCATGAAAATTATCCCTTTTAAATGTCTATACCCAAGCACAAACTTTCTCTTAAAATAACTTACTTTAAGTATTTAATGACAGTCAGCACTCCATCGTGTTTACAAGTCCGGAAATGAGGTCGGTCATTAGGGCTGATAATAAATTGCTTAAATTTTTATAAAATGAACTCTACGAAACTTCTGGCCGAACCACAGAAAAACTTTTAGAAGCGAATTTAAACTGTATCGTTTTTATTTACTCCGTTTTACAGTTTTCATCTAATTACCTTTACTTTCCCTGAAGGTTCCTCTCGCATTTCTGGCAAATGGTTTTAAATACCCAAGTATCCGAGTTGACAAGCCTCTCTCTCTCTGCCATTTCTCTCTGCCTTTTACTTCCACTTTCCCATTTCCGAGAGCGATAAATATCCTCCAGCCCAGAGGCATGAGAAGCGTCTGTTAGTAATCTTCTTCTCTCTTCTCTCTGTATGTGCAGAGACGCCTTAACTTATGAGCGGGATGGGTAGCCGCTCTCAATGAAATTCTGTCCTCCTGCTCTGGATGCCACCATTTTCACTTAACAGGACACGCAAGTACACGCCCGGCAGTTTGAAACGAATCACCATTCCCCCCCCCCTCCCCACGCCCCTTCCCCAAACAATCTTGATGTCTTCTTTTATTAAGGCATGGATGCTGAATGTTTTTAAATGAATATCTCCTCTACTTTACCTGAAGAATGGAACACCTAAATCGCCTTTAACGCTTTACAACCTAGTGGTTCATATCCGTCCCACGTATTTCACAGTCTGTACGCCTGGACTTTATGCCTCCCATAATTCTCACTGTAAACAGCGATTTCTTTAAACAACGTTAATAAACTGATATTTGTAATAGTGCAGTTTTCTCTGCGGTACGTAATGAATTGTTAAACAAAAGCTGAGTGCCCGAAGTGCTAATGCGTGGTCTTGGGGAAACCTGATGATTATAGCGGCTATGGCAAAATTACTACTCCGTGTCCATTGTAATTGCCTTGTGGTGGCGCGAATTTTAATATTTATTATTTAATGGCATCCCCACGATCGCCTGCGAGAAATACAGGTTCGTCATATTGTGTCCCAGAGGCCTCTACTAGCGTCTATGTACATCGTGGTCGCAATATGTCGAGAATCTAGGGATCAGTAACGGATCGTCGTGTGCAATGACATCACGAGGCTAATTTTCGCTAAATATAGTCTTTTGCTAGCGTCGCGACGACTGGCGTCCCGGCAATCGGCGTCGATATGTCACAATAGTTGTATATTGCGTCTCATGCTTCCAGTGGTTCGATGTCGATGTTTCTTTACCGATGTTAGGTGTCAGATTTCCAGCGTCGTTCCTTATGGCATCAAGAGTCTTCTATAAAACCAACTTTGCTTTCTGAGTTAGACTCTCGGCGTCGAATCGCATTCCTAGGCTAATCTACGCTAAATATGATGTCAAATATCGGCGTCGGGGAGAAAGGCGATGCGACGCTACTCGTCGCTTTCCTAGAATCGTGGCAAATCGCTTCCCGACCTTTTCGTGTTGGTTTTCTAGGTCAACGTCGTGACGACAGGCGTCCCTTGGCACTTTACAAAAATAGAATCTTGAGTCGGTTTCGCGTTGGTACGCGTTGAGACGCTAGGCGTCGACTTGTCAGCGTCGTGTCTTGTGACATTCCTAGGCTAATCTCAACAAAAGATGACATCTTGTGTCGGCGTCTCAACGCCTATCGTAGGGGCTTTCGCGCGGTTTCATATGCGTCATGTCATCAGGAGGGTCACGTATAAAATTATAATTAACCCAGAACCTTTAACGAGACCCAAACGCAGGGCAGTTTTTGGGTTTGTGATTTTAATTCCTGTAATCTCCTCTCCGAAACGAACAAATTGTTACCACGATGTTGTCCTCCTCTTTTGATTAGTCTTGGAGCTATATATAACGTGTTCGACAGCACTCGATTCCGGCATAAATTTCGGTGTTTTATCTTCTGTTTTTGTAATATCCTCTTAGACACCAATGAAATCGGTCCAGGCTCAATTCTTCTATAGCAATTAGTTTCCAAATTACGAGAATCGAACGCAGGACACTATTTTCCGCGGTTTTGAAAGTCCTATAATCTCTTCCTAGTCTCAAGATATAAGCGTCCCAAGATCAGTGCGAAACGTTATATCCGTTCTCGAGCAGAAAGCTAGCGCATTCATCTTCAATTTCCATTTATATACAAGATTGTTTGGGCAAGCTTTGGCTTTAAAGGGTTAGTGTATAACTCCACATCTGCGTCCCTTCAAATATAATTATGATACGAATATTATGTCCTCACCAGAAGGCAGAAAATGTTTCACTACTGCTCGTGCAACATTAATTACAACATGAATTATAGTCGAAGCGTATGCCCAAATTGCTGTTCCCAGAAGTTTCCAGCAGGGGTAGACAAAATATCAATTTATAAACCAAACGCCAGCACAGAATAACACAATTACATCTATTGCAGATTTTCTTGGAGTTGGTGGCGCTTTCATATATTCTACGAGAAAATGAAGATTTGCATCGCGCTATGAAGACTTGTCGGAACTGGAAGCTCCAAGCTTTGTTAACAAAGGCACTGGATGAAGGACAGTAGTCAGATTCAGGCTCCAGCCACTTTTAATCCAGAGAATTTACGATACCCGCCGTATAGGAGGCTGAAAGATACAAGAGTTGGTCTAGACGACATGGCCAAGAAATCCCTGCACCTCCCGATAATCGAACCCCTGTCGTCCAGTACGTACGAGCCTAGTCGCTACGTTGACTGAATTACTCAACTCCTTAAATGACGGAGACCTCAAGATGGACGCATATTCTATCTCGTACCTGAGGCAGAGAGCCACGGTGGTCTAGCGGTTAGAACGCTGGCCTTGTAATCCTGGGGTCTCGGGTTCGATTCCCGGCGGTGCCAGAATTTATAACTTGTGTTGGGCAAGGCCGTGGTCTAGGCAACACGGAGTTTTCCTCCGGGGGCTTCCCCGGTTTCTCCGTGGCATCCCAACAATTACTCCATTCACACACAGAAGAAGGCAATGGCAAACCACTTCTGGATCATCTGCCAAGAACGTATATGAACAGGTCCCAGTCCGAGAAAAGGATGGAAGGATCCTGTTCATATGGACCTGTCGTCAGACAGAACACTAAATAAAACCTGAATAGAATTATGAAATATATATCTGTAGAAGAGGAATGACTCTCAGGTAGAGATATCAAGAAAAGAAGCTCAACACATGATAATGGACTCCTCAAATATATTTTACGTCGTCTTGATTCACAAGATTATACTGCTGGAACTAAGATAAGGTACAACTGTTGTTAATAATGAACAGAGATGTCGAAGGACGACAAAGTACTGATTTAAAGTGACCGACCCAAAAGGATCTCATGAAATAAGTGAAAAAATCACGAAATTTATAGTTTAACATCAGACAATTACAACTAGAATTCTAAACGATTACACCTTGAATGAGCCAACCCGATCCTGGAAAAGCTGTCTCGTACGAGATTATAGAGTAAGCAAACCAACAACTATTAACACTATAATAAGACACTATTGCCATACGCGTTTCGACCTCAAGAGTTCATCATCAGTGGAATCAGGGAAATTAATGCATTTAGTCAACTGGTTCGAACTAGATTCAGAATTAAAAATGAAAAGGTATTTGACAAGATTTTTGAAGTGACACTGCACCAGATGCTGTTACTCACAGGAGTAAAACTTGCACTTAGCTATTGATTCCGTGTTCGGTGGCCGTAGCTGGTCTCTGCGAGCTGTAGTCGCGTCGTCTGTGCCTGTGAACTCCAGAACCGTGGGTGAGAGACTGTCAGTTGGAAATGCATGGGTATATATAAGCTTGAAATCAGGGTGGCCAACTACTGGAAAAAAAATATTTTCTCCTGTTTAATGTTAGGTCAAATAATACGTTAGAATCTTTGGTGTTTCTGCATATTTCGAAATATCCTCGAACACGGACACGAATACGGCCCCATAGATGATATCATGGACATATTAAGAATAGCTGCAAAGGGTAAAATGCTAGATATTTTAGAAAAATTCCATATATACAAAAGTAGTAAACACAAATCCATCGTTAACGAACAAAACACCAGAGATTCTAACGTATTATTTGACCTAACATTAAACAGGAGAAAATATTTTTTTTCCAGTAGTTGGCCACCCTGATTTCAAGCTTATATATACCCATGCATTTCCAACTGACAGTCTCTCGCCCACGGTTCTGGAGTTCACAGGCACAGACGATGCGACTATAGCTCGCAGAGACCAGCTACGGCCACCGAACACGGAATCAACATCTAAGTGCAAGTTTTACTCCTGTGAGTAACAGCATCTGGTGCAGTGTCACTTCAAAAATCTTGTCAAATACCTTTCCATTTTTAATTCTAAATCCAGTTTAAACCATTTGATTAAATGAATTAATTTCCTTGATGCCACTGATGATGACCTCTTGAGGTCGAAACGCGAATGGCAATAGTGTCTTATTATAGTGTTAATATTTGTTGGTTTGCTTACTCTATATTCTAATACACTACACGGTATGAAAAGTTTTAAGATCGTACGAGATTGCCAAAATACCGACTCTAAGTTTCCCAAGTTCTCTGCCCACTTAAGAGCCAATCCAAAACAGCGAATAGGGTTGTAGAAAAATCTTCATATTCTCCAAACGATCGCGTGACAGAAGGTCAGGGGTCAGCTTCAAGCAGAGGCAGGACTCCACGCGTAAAATGTCATCGGTATCAAACTGGATAAAAATAAAATTTATTCAGTATAAAGCTTATGATGTGGCGGTTTAAAAGTCACATGAGTTTAAACAAAATGTTCTTCAAAAACTGGGGACGCTAACAAGCCACTGTATGAGAATACCGTTATCATATAAAGTTCCGAAATGAGCTAGCGCGTTTAAAATTGTAGAGTAGCCTACCACAGTATCGAAAAGTAACACAGAAATTGACAAAACATCGTAGTCGAACAGTTAAAAATTTTGCTTCGTATTCGGAGGTTCCGGGTTCAAATCTCGGCGCTGCTATCCTGACTGAGAGAATTCGTTACCCTTGGCCTGTCCATGCCAATGCCGGGATTGTTACTGACAACAAAGACCATTTCAGTTCAAAATGTTTCCAGTTTCTTATACATTAATCATTTCACAACAATTCAACCAAAGCTGTACAACCTGAGATAATGAAGGTGTCTCTAAATAAATAAAAAATATATACGGACATTATATTAAAGACTAGATGATAAGAGATAAGTAACCTAATTCTGTATTTCATTCGTTCTACTCCACCAAGTAACAACATATTTTCACACACTCCGAGGATTCCGAGAACGAGCAAGAGTGCGCCGCCAGAACCAACCAGACCACTAACTCGGCCCTTTTCAGGGCCTTATCCATACAACCAAACTCACCTTTCTCTCTCTACTTTCTCTCCCTCTCCCACTCTCGCCCACGTGCTACCATTGGTCCACTCCCATACCTGCTCCCATTGGCTCGGGGTAGGCTACACCTTTCACTTCCCAGGCCTATAAATCCATCTCCTCACACCCTATTGGCATATTCATCGCCCTGATGACGGAGGCAGTATGACCTCTGAAACGTTGGTTAACATCGACCAGACTACACAGCGCAACAACCCAGAAGACAGAAATCTTCATACTCACCGCTGTGAGAACCTCAAGTCTTACATATTTTCAATTCTTATACTTTGTTCTTTCTTGCCTTCCTTTTAAAAAAAAAAAAAAAACTCACTCAACACATCACAGGCGGTAATGGTCTCTAATCACCTTAAAAACCAATTTCCGTGCTTGGAGTTGGGCACAGTTCAGTTCCGTCAAATTATGCCCATCTCTGTAGTCCGTATAAAAGTAGTGGGACAGATTTCATTTTGTGAAATTTTAACTGAATCAGTCAGAACTCTACTCTTGGGGGAATTACAGCACTGAAACAATCTGTCTCGAATTCATATATCGTTATATCGATATACGACCCACAACAGATCAATGAATAGGACATAAACTACCGGGGTTAGACCCCCAGGTAAATGAAAAAAATGTTCACCTCGTCACAATATACAGATCGGTTCTCGAACAAACCCAGGCTCAAATTCAGTTCCAGTGGTTGCCTGAACATCTTTGTTCCAGTATAACGAGGTGTGAGAATGGAGTTTTACCTCCGCGTCTCCTAACGCCTTGATATCGTGGTTCGTAGGCAAACGAGGAACTCTCACCTTCTTATCTTTTACATCTGTATGTAATGTGATATCGGAGTCAGCAGAAATGTTTTAACTTTACTGATAAAACGACAGTCAAAGCGCCTTGCAGGACTGTGAACAGGCAACACGTCACAGCGACGTGTCGGAGAAGTTGCCGTACAACCACGGCGAACACGGGTAATTCATCGTAGTTACGTATATACGTTTGTTAAGTCTGAAGAGACAAACCATAATCAAGTACAATACTCACTCAGGATTTAAATAGCTTTGATGTATGTGTGCGACTAATTTCCTTGTTTATTATTTTTTTAAAAAATTTAAAGTCATAAATAAGTAGATGGCTGTCTTCTGGGTTGTTGAGCTATCCACCGTTCTTCTGTGTTACTGCATTCTGAGTTGAAGGCATGGGGTCGCACAATGGACAAATTTGCATTAACGAACACAGTCGTATATTAATTTCAGTAATTAATACGGATAAAATGCATGAATAAACGGGGCGAATGTCGTATATGGTTGTCTATATACGCATTGTAATTCACTAAACTACTCATATTTTTAAGATGTTAAAGTTGCGTCATATTGTGATATAATAAGTATATATTAAATCTTGTCCGTCTAATCACAATAAATTCTTATTAAATATTAAAATATTACAATAATTAACATTTTAAAATATGAAAAATTGTATTTGAATTATTTATCGTTTTGAAGTTTTATATAATTATATACACCTGAGGGTGGTTCTTTTAGGAACTGAAACATGTCGTGAAACATGAAAAGTGATGGTCTAATGTAAATCGAATATTTCGATAAAGAACATCATTTAATATTTTAAAATATTTTAAAATGTTAATTATTGTAATATTTTAATATTTAATAAGAATTTATTGTGATTAGACGGACAGAATTTAATATATACTCATATTTTGTTCCATTACAGCTTCAGGTGTCAAAAAGTGACGATGTCTAAAAAAGTTAGAAACCTCAGAACACATGATTATGATACAGTTCAGAAATCAGAAAACCAAGTTTAAATCTTATTTAAAAAACAACAGATAACAATAATAGAGTAAGTGCGGTATACTATACTATTTCAACTGCTGGTATAATTATAAATTTAATCATGTAATATCTGAATTTTAATAACAGATTATACACCGAAGCAACTTCGTTAAATAATAGAGAAAGTAAAACTGCATCCAGCATCCAGCCTCCTTAAAGATGACATTGAATATGACATGTCCGTATTAAATAAATTAAGAAAAGTCTTTCTGCAGACGGTAATTTCTGTCAATTGTTGAACTATATAGTCTGCTCCTCAGTAGAAGCACTGATGTTTGTGTAAATAAGGTCTAAGAAATCTTTTCAAGACAAGAACTGTATGAAATGTTGCATCAATAAGTTTTGTTACATTTATACATTAACTTTTAAGTCACGCACTGTCCTAGAACAATAATTGTCTATTCTAAAGTTATAACGCACATCTACGATAACATTTTATAAATTTAAACGCGAAAATTAATATAATACAAAGATTTTGCCAGATTACTTAATTCCCAGGAACAAGGTCTTCCAGTTAATCGCTGTTCACGAAATTCCATTCTTGAAATAAGATTGAAAAATTAAATACTATACACTCAAAGTGTTTCAGTTTATATCACCCAAAACATTTATCGAAGATCAGATTAAGCATTATCCTCCGTTACGATGGCTGTCTTCAGGATTGAATCACCGTGTCGTCTGGTAGAAGTTTACCAACGTTTCAGACGTCCTTGATGCCTACATCATCAGGGCCACACTACACAGCGATACAACCCTAATACATCCATCTTCATACTCATCGCAGTGAAAATCCCCAATTCTTAATTATTTTCCCATGTTCTTCATTAACCAATATGCATGTGTATCATTATGATGTGAAATAAAAACACTACAGCCCATGTCATCATCATTCACGCAGGCTACAACAACAACACGTAGGTACAACAGAGAAAAAATTCTTGCTAATCAAAATATACTTTCGTTGTAAAAAGAGCTTCTATAATAACATAATGCACGCAGAAAAATGTCGCTCATTTTTAACTGCCAGATTCTATACACAGAACCTACGACGCTCAGTCGTACGGCCAGACACGCGACGTACGTACACCAATCCATGTCACCCCGTCACGCACGGGGTAAGACGTATCGCGTTACGCGATGACCTCCCTCTTTTTTTTAAAAAAATAAAATCCAAAAACGACTTTAAATCTGTATTCGCAGTAGTTTCGTCAAGTTCCTTGCCTAGGGTTGGGGTCCAGTGGCGTCTGTCCCCAGGGGCTGCGGGCATCTCATAAATGTGGGAGAAACTCCGCAACTTCTTGCAAATGCAGAGAACGTCCCTGCGACGCGCCACTTTGACAGACGCTTTCCATACTTCAGTTATAGGGCGCATCAAAAACAACATGCCGAACTGGCATCCAGTTCGCCTCGATGATTGAAATTCACAGCTGTGAGTTCAAATCCCCACAGACCGATTGTTCGATATGACTAAATGGTATATTACTGTCGTATATCGAATGTACTCAAGACTATAACCATACTGAGTCTTTGAACCCGAGTTTCGTCTAAAAAAGTCTGAAAGTGTGTAATCTATACTGGAATACACAGAGCTTCCACATGCAAATTCTAAATTATGAATGTTAAAAGCTGAAAAAATTAGCATATCGTATATATTCAGAATGTCCAAAAGTCTCTGGGTAGTTACAAGTAAAAAACATACAGAGACTGGATTTTTTTTTGTCAGGTTGGTAAAACGAATTTATGACATAACGTTAAATGCAACACAGTATTGTGTCCAATAAATTTTGTAAATAAATGTAAACGTAAGTGTTTTGTTGGTTACTGTATATGATCTATTTTGAACACATGAAATTCTTGATTTTAAGGAACCCAACAGCAGACAGCACGTAAGAGTATAATCGATCCAGTTTTGTGAAGTTAAGAAATATTTATGAAGCTGAGTGGATGTGTTTAGAGTTGTGTGTAACTTAACTGTGGCAGTGACATGATCCGTCTAGTGCTTAGCGGTGTCGAAATGCGGGGTATGAGGGAATCCTCGAGAGTGTACAGAGAAACAACCTTACGCAGAAAACTGTGTGACGTACTGGAAATATAGAAGTGACTGGGTAGTGCCTCGCAGAAGATAACTATCTACCCAGGTACGGAATTCTTAATTGATATTGCAAACGAAGTATCACGTCGAATACGAATATCAGACTCTTTTGGCGCAAACTAAAGACATGTAGACAGGACCTAAATATTCTGTATGACACCGTTAATAAAAGAAACTGACAGCGATTTTCGGGTCAATTAATTCCACTTCATCTACTGACAACGTGTACATTCATATCAATTCGAATATTATCGCATCTGTCATATTTTCTAATACAGTGTGATCGAAAAGTCACAAAACCCGTATTGAAATATTTATTTATGGTTGTAATTCAATGGATTCGATTTGATTAATAAACACAGATTATCGCCCACGGAGGTTACGTCATGCTGTAACCCTCTCGCTCCAGTTTGTCAGTTGTCTTTCAACAGTCGAAGTGCAAAGACGTCTTTTTCACAAGTGCTAAGCGTCGTCACTGCCCGGCGTCTCGTTCTTCCTTAACGCACAGCAACAAATTTAGAGATTCAGTTCTCGATTCTCTTGTGCGATGCAAATCGACAATATCTTTCTCACAGGAAACGTGCAGGACACGGTCGAACATCAATGTTATGTGACGATGGTTTGGACGATATTCGTCAGTCTTTGTAACGTTCTGCAATAAAGTCACCGAGATAATTTTCTCTTCAGACTGGATTATACTACTGAAGAGTACATAAGACAAAAGGAACATGTACCAAGAACGGACTGTGTATCTTTTGCATCACAGAGCTGCTTTGCATTCCATTTTCTCACAATTCTGAATACTAACCCATACATTATGGCAACAGACGAAACACTCGAGTCCACTGTCCTGTACAGGGCTAGATTTTTATTTGCCCTGATGACGGAGCCAGTATGACCTCTGAAACGTTGGTTAACATCGACCAGACTACACAGCGCAACAACCCAGAAGACAGAAATCTTCAGACTCATCGCCCTGATGACGGAGGCAGTATGACCTCTGAAACGTTGGTAAACATCGACCAGACTACACAGCGCAACAACCCAGAAGACAGAAATCTTCAGACTCATCGCCCTGATGATGGAGGCAGTATGACCTCTGAAACGTTGGTAAACATCGACCAGACTAACAGCGCAACAACCCAGAAGACAGAAATCTTCAGACTCATCGCCCTGATGATGGAGGCAGTATGACCTCTGAAACGTTGGTAAACATCGACCAGACTGACAGCGCAACAACCCAGAAGACAGAAATCTTCAGACTCATCGCCCTGATGACGGAGGCAGTATAACCTCTGAAACGTTGGTAAACATCGACCAGACTACACAGCGCAACAACCCAGAAGACAGAAATCTTCAGACTCATCGCCCTGATGATGGAGGCAGTGTGACCTCTGAAACGTTGGTAAACATCGACCAGACTAACAGCGCAACAACCCAGAAGACAGAAATCTTCATACTCATCGCCCTGATGATGGAGGCAGTATGACCTCTGAAACGTTGGTTAACATCGACCATACTACACAGCGCAACAACCCAGAAGACAGAAATCTTCATACTCATCGCCCTGATGACGGAGGCAGTATGACCTCTGAAACGTTGGTTAACATCGACCAGACTACACAGCGCAACAACCCAGAAGACGGAAATCTTCATACTCTGATGACGGAGCCAATATGACCTCTGAAACTTTGGTGCAAATCTACCAGACTACACGGCGCAACAACCCAGAAAACAGCATCTTCAGACTCACCGCTGTGAAAACCTCAAATCCTACAAAAGAATTCTAACTGAAGGATCAATTAATATCCGTTGTACGGTTCCAACAGGCATCACTAGTGAACAAAAAGTATAAATGTTGTCTGTCGATATAAAGAGAACACAATAATTTTATGGGAATTGATACCCCATGAAAGATAATCTCAACTGAATGAGTAGGTACTTGGATTTTAAAGAAAGGGTCAGAAGGTAATCCACAAACTGCAAAGTGAAAACTAGAGAGTTAAACACAATATTGGCATTTTGCAAGTCGTTTGTTACATTAAATCATATGGTAGTATATTTGCGTCATATTGTGAATTAGGTTAATATTTTAATATTTTCCGTCAAATCACAATTTTAATAAGATAATAAAATATAAAATATTTAAAATATCATTTCACTTTCCGCATCGAATGATCGATTTACAAATTGGAACGTCTCTTACGACATGTTTCGGTTATATTTAACCGTCCTCAGGTATAAATTAGATTGGTACTCGTTTACAGTAATACTTCTAGATGTCTTCCTCCAGACACATCATGTCTCTATCAACTCATCACCGACTAATATTGAACATCAGATGAACCACGCCATATAAAAAACAATACCTTCGTTCTAATATATAAGAGTAATCTGATAAGAACATTTCAATAAACTGCATAACATTGTAAATGATTGTAATTCGAGTTTTAAATTTTACCAATCTAATTTATACCTGAGGACGGTTAAATATAACCGAAACATGCCGTAAGAGACGTTCCAATTTGTAAATCGATCATTCGATGCGGAACGTGAAATAATATTTAAAATATTTTATTATCTTATTAAAAATTGTGATTTGACGGAAAATATTAATTAAATCATATGATTTGCTATAAGAGAAGGGGTGAATAATCAGCACTTTTTAAATGTCACATCTTCTCAAATGATTTAGATTATAAACTTACGCACACAAAACTGGAAATAAACGCCAAGCAGAAAGTTGATTCGAGAAGCTGCACATCCTTCAAATTCTATTTAAGGCATTCTTGCCGAATTCAGACCGACAGTAAATGAGATGCTCGCCTTACTGAATTTGGATTAGCCAATTCAACACAGGATCCAACGGCGAACTTTTCACACAACGTAAATGAGCATTCTGCTGAAGAAATCGAATTCCTCCTACAGCAATTCAACCACAGAAACAGAAAACAGGACTGTGAGCTAGACAAAAATTCTTCTATGAAAGGGACGTACGGCAGGATTCTGCAGCAACGCAGATAAACCTTTGGTTTGTACTATAATAGGAAATTCCTACGGCAAAGTTCACATCGAGGAACGGCTTGAACTCTAGATGAGAAATCAAACCGGATAGGGACAACATCAAATAGTAATGACACTGAATCAAATTCGAAACGGGCATCGAAAATTCTTTTTTCCATAAAAAGTAATAAATTTAAAGCTGTCCCTCTATACGCCATGTAGGCGCTTGGGCGGAGAGGACGTATAGCTCCTACTCATTCTTGATCTCGGCACTAGATGGGGGTCTAGACGCAGAGGCTAGAGGACAAATTCTCTGCTCCCGTCTGGGATCGAACCCCGGTCGTCTAGTCCGTAGTCAGTCACTATACTAACTGGAAAGGAATTTACTGAAATTTTCTCTACCTACATGGCTGATCTAGATTATCAAAGTCTCAGAAGTTCTTACTCATCGCCCTGATCATGGATGCAGCAAGGACCACTGAAACGGAAAACTCATCGCCATGAAAACCTCAAATAAAAGTTAATGTGAAATTCTGAAGGGATAATGTGTAACAAAGTTGCCATCTTTATTTATTTAATTACCTCGTTAGTTGTCACGTGTGGGACGTTTAACTAAGCGAATATCCGAAATTTAAAAAGTTCCTGATGACGTATTAATATACGGTAAATAAAACCGAAGTCAACATTCTGCAATCAAGGCGCAAGCACTTTACATATCTGAACAGCCTTTCACTAAGCTGTAATCTCTTACTAGATCTTATTTTTGGTCGGGCGTCGCTAAAATATATTTCCATTTGATTGATTCATACGTTTCAATCACATTAGCACTCACTGAATCCTAGATTACATGACGATGTTTCAGATTAGTAAGGAGAGAAATACCTCGTGTTTTTCAGCGTATAATACATTAATATCAGGCCTACTTGTGAGTTTGTGTGTTTACTAATATACAAACATATGTATACATATATTCCATAGAAACATTAACATTAATATTGCTTCACTCACGGCACGGCGAATCCATAGGGATGTTGCATTCACAGGAGTCAAAGGAAGGCAAGAAAAACAGACAGCTAACATAGCACCGCACTGCGCGAAATATAGGTACCTGCAAATAAAAGAAAAGTAATATTACATCACTGGTATCGAGCATAATAACGAACTATGTATCAGTAGCATACATTCAAAACTGGAAAAGTAATGCGGGATTTTTCTGACATTATATTAACTCACTTCGTCAGTATTCTGTTTACCACGTGATCTAAGGAAAAGTCATCAAACGCCAGCAGGCAATTTGCATATTGTCAACTGAAGATAACCCAGTTTGCGTAACAGTATTCTCACATCTGTTGTTACCGTCAGCTTTTCAAAAGATTTTCAGTCACCTGTTTATTTAACTTTAAAAGTCGCGCCCCATGGAGTTTACAGTCGAATAATATTTTTTTAAAATTGTTGTGGGTACTAACGATCTACCGCCACGGTGGTCTAGCGGTTAGAACGCTGGCCTTGTAATCCTGGGGTCTCGGGTTCAATTCCCGGTGGTGCCCGAATTTATAAATTGTGTTGGGCAAGGCCGTGGTCTAGGCAACACGGAGTTTTCCTCCGGGGGCTTCCCCGGTTTCTCCGTGGCATCCCAACAATTACTCCATTCACACACAGAAGAAGGCAATGGCAAACCACTTCTGGATCATCTGCCAAGAACGTATATGAACAGGTCCCAGTCCGAGAAAAGGATGGAAGGATCCTGTTCATATGGACCTGTCGTCAGACAGAACACTAAATAATAATAAGATGAGGTGGTCTAGCGGTTAGAACGCTGGCCTTGTAATCCTGGGGTCTCGGGTTTGATTCCCGGCGGTGCCAGAATTTATAACTTGTGTTGGGCAAGGCCGTGGTCTAGGCAACACGGAGTTTTCCTCCGGGGGCTTCCCCGGTTTCTCCGTGGCATCCCAACAATTACTCCATTCACACACAGAAGAAGGCAATGGCAAACCACTTCTGGATCATCTGCCAAGAACGTATATGAACAGGTCCCAGTCCGAGAAAAGGATGGAAGGATCCTGTTCATATGAACCTGTCGTCAGACACAACATTAAATAATAATAAGATGAGGTGGTCTAGCGGTTAGAACGCTGGCCTTGTAATCCTGGGGTCTCGGGTTTGATTCCCGGCGGTGCCAGAATTTATAACTTGTGTTGGGCAAGGCCGTGGTCTAGGCAACACGGAGTTTTCCTCCTGGGGCTTCCCCGGTTTCTCCGTGGCATCCCAACAATTACTCCATTCACACACAGAAGAAGGCAATGGCAAACCACTTCTGGATCATCTGCCAAGAACGTATATGAACAGGTCCCAGTCCCAGTCCGAGAAAAGGATGGAAGGATCCTGTTCATATGGACCTGTCGTCAGACACAACACTAAATAATAATAAGATGAGGTGGTCTAGCGGTTAGAACGCTGGCCTTGTAATCCTGGGGTCTCGGGTTCGATTCCCGGCGGTGCCCGAATTTATAACTTGTGTTGGGCAAGGCCGTGGTCTAGGCAACACGGAGTTTTCCTCCGGGGGCTTCCCCGGTTTCTCCGTGGCATCCCAACAATTACTCCATTCACACACAGAAGAAGGCAATGGCAAACCACTTCTGGATCATCTGCCAAGAACGTATATGAACAGGTCCCAGTCCGAGAAAAGGATGGAAGGATCCTGTTCATATGAACCTGTCGTCAGACACAACACTAAATAATAATAAGATGAGGTGGTCTAGCGGTTAGAACGCTGGCCTTGTAATCCTGGGGTCTCGGGTTTGATTCCCGGCGGTGCCAGAATTTATAACTTGTGTTGGGCAAGGCCGTGGTCTAGGCAACACGGAGTTTTCCTCCTGGGGCTTCCCCGGTTTCTCCGTGGCATCCCAACAATTACTCCATTCACACACAGAAGAAGGCAATGGCAAACCACTTCTGGATCATCTGCCAAGAACGTATATGAACAGGTCCCAGTCCGAGAAAAGGATGGAAGGATCCTGTTCATATGGACCTGTCGTCAGACACAACACTAAATAATAATAAGATGAGGTGGTCTAGCGGTTAGAACGCTGGCCTTGTAATCCTGGGGTCTCGGGTTCGATTCCCGGCGGTGCCCGAATTTATAACTTGTGTTGGGCAAGGCCGTGGTCTAGGCAACACGGAGTTTTCCTCCGGGGGCTTCCCCGGTTTCTCCGTGGCATCCCAACAATTACTCCATTCAGACACAGAAGAAGGCAATGGCAAACCACTTCTGGATCATCTGCCAAGAACGTATATGAACAGGTCTCAGTCCGAGAAAAAGATGGAAGGATCCTGTTAATATGGACCTGTCGTCAGACACAACACTAAATAATAATAAGATGAGGTGGTCTAGCGGTTAGAACGCTGGCCTTGTAATCCTGGGGTCTTGGGTTCGATTCCCGACGGTGCCCGAATTTATTACTTGTGTTGGGCAAGGCCGTGGTATAGGCAACACGGAGTTTTCCTCCGGGGGCTTCCCCGGTTTCTCCGTGGCATCCCAACAATTAATCCGTTCACACACAGAAGAAGGCAATGGCAAACCACTTCTGGATCATCTGCCAAGAACGTATATGAACAGGTCCCAGTCCGAGAAAAGGATGGAAGGATCCTTTTCATATGGACCTGTCGTCAGACAGAACACTAAATAAATAAATAACTAACGATCTAACAGCTACTTGCACGCCCTGAAACATGTCCACAGCGAATTTATCACAATCAGAGCTTGGTCGGTCGGTGTAAACATCAGACTTCAGGTGGTCTCAGATTAAAACGTCCAGAGGTGAAAAGTCCGGTGATCGGAGTGGCCTAATTTTTTTTGTTTATATTACAAAAAATTATATTCCAGTGGGGCGCGGACTTAGGCCCAACTGTATAATGTGAAAGATAATAAAAGGAATAAATAATAAAATAAAATAAACAAATAAGACTAATACAGAGGTAGGGACGAGTAAGAAACAAACAGGAAATGCGGGAAAGAAAGGAGAAACAGAGGTTTCCAAGATTTTGGATAAATGCTGAATACCGAATCAAACACAAAAAGGAGAAGAAGAAATAACAAAAGTTGAAGACGATGCAATGACAAAAACGTGTATATTTGGTCCCTCTCCCGATATATAAACTTGGAGGGAGCATTTGTCAACTGACAGACCGGAAGTCTGCATCACAGCAGGACGTTCGAGGTCGCTGTGGACGCATTCTGCAAACAGACTGTAACTGAAACCTTAACCGGGATATTGGACGACAGTAAATATAATAATGATAGTGCTCCGTGGCGGTAATGACAGCTGAGCGCTACATGCTTAAAATTGGATTGGTTCGCCGGTAATATAGCGTAGGTGGCAGGGTAGTCGCGCCTAAAGAGGATAGCGCTCCGTATTACGAGGCAGAAACCATTATAGGCACTTGCTTTTACATGCACAAGGAACGAATTAATATATATCAATATATCAATATATATAGCCACACATCTCAGTTGCAGTTTACCGTCTCTTAATATCGGACACACAACACATCAATTACAACCCGGTATGTTTCATTACCTTTTACTACATTTTATTATGATTCATTTACATTTTATTACGTTGTATCACGTATTAACTCTTTAAATTATTATATTTCCTATGTCAATATCCAAAATCACGACTTGAAAATTAATTAATTTTACAGATATAAAACATCCAAGTACAACCTCCAAATCAAAGGAAGAGACAAAAAACTTAAAATTAAATAAAATTAAACAAATTAAAATAATCAATAAACGCAACGCAAAATGTACAACAGTTTTTAAAATATATTAAAATTGATAGACCTGATGATGATGTGATACACATTGAAACATGTCGTCGATACAAAAATGTAACAAGATGCAGTGTCTACTGAGAATGTTATAATTTTAAATAATTTTAAACAACATTATTTTAAGTTTGTGTATAGACGGAAAATAAAAATATTGTATCAATAAAACACAAACATGACGCAATTAAGATATGAATTAACAAAGTTGTATTAATCGCAAGAGACAAAATAACTACAAGCCTCACGTCACAGATTTCACATCGTGAAAATATAATGTGGTTAAGAAGTGGGATATCGTAGGACTTGATGTTTTCACGGCGCTGAGTCTGCGATCGCCCTGATGATGGAGGCAGCAAGGACATCCGAAACGCCGGTAAAAATCTACCAGACTACACGGCGTAACAACCCAGAAGACGGCCATCTTAAGGGGAATATTAGCGACGCATTGGGCAACAAAAATATCCATTACACAAAGAAGAAATTTGAAACTAAGCAGAGAACTCATTCTTATGTTAATTAACAGGTCACTTGGCGCTCTTATGAGCCAGTTAATTATATTTCCTGTGTTCAAGATTAGTTACCAAAGATTTATTTCAATATAATCACATCTACGCTATGCGTCCTACTTGTTTCACCTAAAGGAGTTACAGAAACAGAATTAAGTATTTCTTTGTTTCCATTTGAACTTCTTCGACATTAATGTCGTAAAATTAACCTATTTGTGGAAACTATGAAAATCCTTTCGTTCTATCGGGGACATGGAGGCGACAGGTTCTTACAAAACGTTCGTAATCTACAAGACTACATGAAGCCCTAAGCAAGAAGATCAAATCCAAACATGGTCGTCTTCTGGGTGTCAACACCTCGTAGTCTGGTAGAAGCTTACCGGCGTCTCACAGGTCTTTACTACTTCCATCACTGGGGCGATGAGTCCTATGATAGAGGCATCAAAGACCTCTGAAACGTCGGCAGACAACTACCAGACTACACGGCGTCACAACCCAGAAAAGTCTGGACTGAAACCTCAAATCCTACTTGAATACAATCTAGATTCAAGGCCTTGTCTTCCTTACTACACATTATTTTATCTGTCTTACATAATCCAAAGTCATAAAAGGGTAAACAGAGTTGCTCACATCTGCTGTGTGTCGGGGGGGGGGGGGGGGGGTCCCCCCACGAGGCAGTAACAAATACCGAGTTCATTAGGTGACAACGCGTTCTCTGTCGGGGAAAAGTAATAAGCAACACAAGTCCTTCGTCTGTTACCACAGAAAACTGAGAATAATCCGCAGTTGTTACGAAATTTAAAAAAAAAAAAAAACAGCAGCACAGACAACTAACTGTTCCGTTGTGAACAGGATTTTCTCAGTCCATATTCAGCATTCTCGTAATTTGCATACTGGCGCTGGTGTCAGCTGTCATCGCTTTCCATAATGCATGCAACACCGCCATTTTCCCTTCCAAGGGCTAAAATATAGGCTGGAGTTGTACGTTCTAAACCCCCCCACCCCCATTATGGTTACACTGAACCACCGGACGTCAGCATAAAAATGACGCAGGTCAACGTGATCATAACTATACCAACTGGACTGCAGCCAACCCACGTAAGTTTAAAGGCGATCCATAATTTAATGTATTAAAACCAAAATTGTTTACATTCGTAGCAGGATTTGAGGTTTTCACGGCGGTGAGTATAAAGATGGTCGTCTTGTGGGTTGTAGCGCCGTGTGGTCTGGTAGAAGTCTACAAACTTTTCAGAGGTCCTTGCTGCCTCAAACATCAGGGTGTTACAACAAAGAAGATACATATCTTCATCACTGTTTACATTCGTCCAAAAATAAAGTAATATTTAGCGTCAATATATTCAAATATTGATTGGAAATTGGCAAAGAAAATCAAAATCAAAATAAGTAGGTGTTCTGTAGACTTAACGAAAAAGAATGTCTTACTACATTTGACGCCGACATAAATATTACGTATGCTAACAGATCAATTCTGATGAAACTCGTTATGAACACATGTCACTGGAGGTCATCATGTCTTGGTACCCTCAATGTCAAGATGTGCAGTGCATACTTACCAGGCGAGCATAATGAAAATACAATTAGATTTAAACCTATATTTATTTTGCACAGTCTATACACAAACGTTTGAAGTTTATTGGTGTTGTAAAAATTATATAATATTAAAACGTTTTGTTGTGTAAAATATTATATTAGCGCTCTTAATCGTAAATACGATTTTACATTATATTTTTTAGCTCTTTTTATTAAAACGACATGTTTCGACGGGTAATACCGTCGTCTTCAGGTTTTTATCAATTTAAAATATTTTAAAAACTATTATATATTTGATGCAATATATTATAATCATCCGTAGTTCTGTTTGTAGCTTTCCATTTTCATGGTAAGTTGCTTATTGTAGTCAGACGTTATATTTATCAAGAGGTGTTGTGTAGAGTAACGTGAATCTGACGGCTGGTGAAGAGAATCTGTGTCTGTATTTACGATTAAGAGCGCTAATATAATATTTTACACAACAAAATGTTTTAATATTATATAATTTTTACAACACCAATAAACTTCAAACGTTTGTGTATAGACTGTACTAAATAAATATATTTAATCAAACACAAACATGACGCATATAAAATACAAATAGATTTAAACCGCTTCATGATTTGCAAATTTAAAAAAATACCAACACAGAATTACAAAACTGTTGTGTAACAGAAAATATGATTGACAACGAAAAATTGATGATAACTGAAATTTTACAAAAAAAAAAAAACCGGAATTTATATGGTAACATGTTAAGACACGCATCTATTGATTTCTGGGCAGTACTTCGAAACCCTAACCTTCACATCACAGGTAAATGATGTCAATAAATCTTTTCCGGGTTTCAATTTCGATAAAATTAACCTTTGCTAAAAGAAAACTGTTTTGATGAGTTTCCAATGACTACTACGTTAACAGTAGTTCAAACTTTTAAATATTACTTAAAGCTAATAAATAAGAAGGCGCTAAATTAAAGGAGGAATAGTTGATTTCCTAACATTCCGAACCATGATTTACTTCCCCACGCCCCCGTGTTTCTTGGAACAATGAAAAACACAATCAGTTCTATAATTTCGCAGTTTTCGTCACTCTTATTAGCAGTTCTAAAAGCTGCTTCGTAGCAGCAGCACTTCTAGAACAGAACATTCTACCATCTAACGTCATACACACACAGCAAAGCAGAAACTGCATCATACATACAGGCTTATGTAAGTATCACATCCTTTGTGTCAACATGTTGGTGTTATTTTACACTTTTTAGCTAAAACGACGAGAAAGTCAAGGACGGGAAGATATAACCCTCATAACATCGTAACACACCACACGTTTTTCGGATATGATGTCAGACGTCTCCTTTTAATATAGGCTACACAGCGTTTCAGCAGCTCGATCTATTACTCATGTCTCCACATGAAATCTTATCACTTTAAATCGATTTTTAGGTGTTCTTAGCATTCTGAGTGAGCGAAAGACACTTTTATATGTTTGTTTCATTGTCTGTCTGTAGCTTCTGACGCGTCATGTTATTTTAACTAACAGATAGAGGAAAGGTGTCCAACAACACGTACCAGCTTAATGACACATCTTCAGCAAAAACCTTTAGACTAATAACAAGTCTACAGATTCCATAAATAAACAGGGCATTTTTGACTTGATTTCCTGATGATGGAGGCAGTATGACCTCTGAAACGTTGGTTAACATCGACCAGACTACACGGCGCAACAACCCAGAAGACAGAAATCTTCATACTCTGATGACGGAGGCAGTATGACCTCTGAAACGTTGGTTAACATCGACCAGACTACACGGTACAACAACCCAGAATACAGAAATCTTCATACTCATCGCCCTGATGATGGAGGCAGTATGACATCTGAAACGTTGGTTAACATCGACCAGACTACACGGCGCAACAACCCAGAAGACAGAAATCTTCATACTCATCGCCCTGATGACGGAGGCAGTATGACCTCTAAAACGTTGGTTAACATCGACCAGACTACACAGCGCAACAACCCAGAAATCTTCATACTCATCGCCCTGATGATGGAGGCAGTATGACCTCTGAAACGTTGGTTAACATCGACCAGACTACACGGCGCAACAACCCAGAAGACAGAAATCTTCATACTCATCGCCCTGATGACGGAGGCAGTATGACCTCTGAAACGTTGGTTAACATCGACCAGACTACACGGCGCAACAACCCAGAAGACAGAAATCTTCATACTCATCGCCCTGATGACGGAGGCAGTATGACCTCTGAAACGTTGGTTAACATCGACCAGACTACACTGCGCAACAACCCAGAAGACAGAAATCTTCATCTTCAAATCTTACATAGACAGAAGATGTATGGGGTATTATTTTTAGGGTACATAATTATATTATCATGAGTAATAGTCTCAATATTGCTTATGTATGAGGCCTAAAAGTAACTTATCTCTTTAAAGCACCAGGAAAGTGGTTGCAAATTTCTAAGAATCGCCTTTTGAATACTATTTACAATAGTTTCGTTCTTTAAAGCGTTAATTAAGTTGTAAATCAACTGACCTTGTCTGAAAACTGTCCTGAAACACAAATCACGTGCTTTAATTCAATACGAACAGATGAAAGTCGATTTAACGGAAGGTTACAATCGAGGATAACAGATCCATATAATCAAGAACATGAGATGTTCCATGTACATAAATAAAAAAAAACACAGCCTGTCTGTATGCTAACCGAGCCTCAAGAATATTATTCAGGACCCTTTTTAAAAATAAATCCACGTCTGCTTCTTGTACACTTGGAATGTGTTCCACACAAATTACTTCACTGCTATGAATATGAAGAAGCCAGTAGGTGGAGGAAATGCGTACCATAATGAAGTGAGCAGTTTATTCGTGGAAAAATATGGTTGCAGAACAAAGTAACTTTTTTCCTGTTTTTATAAGGCACAGGGGTGGCAAAACGCGAAATCTTGTGGCGAGGAAGAACTCCTGGCTTCTTCAAATTTAATATGTTCCCGAATAAAATCTCGTATTTCTCAGAGAATATATATATATATATATATATCTATATGCACCACACAATAACTCTGTATTCTGGAGAGAGGTTATTTATGGAGTTCATATTACAAAAATCCTGTAGTCTACCGAAATTATTAATAAAACCCACGGTTCACGTTAGGGCGATTTTGGGGCTTAACAAAGGCCTACTTTTTCTGTTGCGGGACTGCTACCTAGTAGTCGGTATGCATCCGGCGAACGGCCATCTCGACACAGATTTTCTTGGTTTTCCTCAGTCTTTAAGACAAATGATGAGAGAGTTTCTAAGTTCTAAATTACTACTGCGTGCTTCTCATGCAGACCTGCCGATCCAAATTCCTCAAAAATATATCAACATATATTACCAAAAATTAACAATTTCTCTTGATTTTTCAGGTTTTTACTCAGAACTCTAAAATCTTCACTCTCACCCCATCCTCATCAGAAAGATATCTGAACCCGGTACCTTCCGAATAAGGAGCAGAGTGTTAATCACTCAATCGCGACATTCAGCAGAAAGAGTAAGAAGAATAACAATGTAAGTCCAACTAACATAAGAAAGTTCATTGCCACTAATTGAACCAATTAGTAACACTATGCATGAAGGTTCAACAAAATTTGTAACAGCTCTCAGTCGCAAATTCACGTAACTTAGAAGACCCCATTCTTATCTCGGGCTCCAATTATCCCTTTCACAAATACGGTTGCCAAAACAGACCTTTCCAATGATTACGTATGACGCAACACGTACAAGCGAATCGATGAGAATCCGAGGAAGGAGACCATTAGAAAAAAACAACAACTTTAAACCAGCTATAGGATTTGAGACTTTCGCGAAGAGTACAATCAATGGAATCTGGAAGTGAACACTACAAAAAAGTTGCATATAAGAAATTATGATTAAGTTTTAAGTTTATATAATTGTAATTTTTACACACCTGAAGATGGTTCATCTAAGAACCGAAACATGTAGTGAGAAAGTGATGTTCCAAATGTAAATCGAATGTTTCGATAAGGAGCATCACATGGTATTTTAATTATCTTAATTTTAAATTGTGATTAGACGGATAAGATTAATTAATTAATGAATTAAATATATATTTTCACATTTTGACGCAACTCTATCATCTTATGAGTACAATCAATAAAATCTTCTCGGGCAATCAGCCGCGTTAACTGTTTACCGTAGTAAACCGACGTTTCGGGAACCAACTCTGCCCCCATCAACAGGGTTCTGATGTGACTGGATACCTCGGAAGGCGCCTGGAGAAGATTTTATTGATTACACCAGCTGTTAAACAGAGGGGGGTCTGACCAAATACACTGCAGTCGAAACACGCTTGGGCAAGCCTAATAATGTTCCCTGTTACAAACATCATTTCTTGCTTTAATTTTTAATCGAATTAATATCGTACGTGTATACACGTGTATGTGTCCACAAATTTCACACCAACAGAATTATTCTTAGAGCAATAATTTTCCAATTTTAATACGTCAAGAAAAGTTGATTATCGCATGTATTTGATACTCAATTTAAGGACATGAGGTTAAAAACACAGAGTACTTGATAATATTCAAATATGACGGAAATCATAATGAAAACATTACACTGCATGGTACTGTCGTTGTTATAACCATCATAGTAACAGTTACATGACAGCTGGTGACTGAAATGTCGTTCGTCTTAATTCCAGTTGCAGGTTAGAAACCCAAACTTTACTCGTCAGCATGTTTTATTTAGTGTTCCCTAGGATTTTCTCTGCAAGTAGGCATTCATTCCCTTTCAAGGAACTATTTAAAAACTTCATGGCTTATCCTGTGAGATACTTTTTTATTTCTCAGGCATTACAAACTTGGATCTCACCGGTTAAATCCCTTTGAAGCCCTAATATCGTTTAAATAACATTTAAATATTCAGTTCTTAACTCAAAGTAAACACGCGTCTCCACGCAGATTAACAAATTTTGGAGTATGATGAGTACAGAAATGGACACGGGGTTTTAAAAGGCAAATTCAATTTATGAATAATACTTTTAAGTCTGTACTGAACCCCTCACAAATTAAATCGGCGGCTACAAAAACAAGTTATTAAAAGTATACAGTATAACATTAAGAGGCGCGTTCGGACGAAAGAATTTAAAACTGTTATAAATGACATGACAACATTTACGGTCTACAAATTACAATACGACTAGAACAGGGGTGGCCAACCCAAATGATCTTTCGGGCCACTTTGGAAATGCATCATAACTCCGCGGGCCACATATAAAATTATATATCCCCATATTAGATTTAGATACACTATATATTCGCAAGAATATTATTTTAAAATCAAAGTTAATTTTTTCTCATAATTTCGACAGATAATTTTTGAATATATGGATGCACAAATAATGTATTTTTTAATACATTGTTTTTCACTACTTTGGCCATTATAAAATAAATATATTTTGTAAAAGTGTGATGAATCTCGCGGGCCGGAAAAATGTTCAAGGCGGGCCACATGCGGCCCGCGGGCCGCGGGTTGGCCACCCCTGGACTAGAATATAGCGAGACAGGATTTGAGGTTTTCACGGCAGTGAATCTGAAGATGGCTGTGTTCATATACCGAGATGTTCTCAATGTATAATAAATCAACAAAACTTGTCAATATTAGGGTGTCGCTGTTCGCTGCTAATACACACATTAAAAGAAAACTAATGAGCTGCAAATTAACACGTTAAAAGATCTGACTTCAATGTAGACTAAATTCAATCGAGACATCCATTTCTTAGTCTCATAATTGTTTCGATCTTGCGCCGAAAGAAATCAAACGTTTATTGTCGAGAACGGCCTACTGTAGTATAAAATTTATGTCATTGTGAAAAGTGATAATAAAATTTACACATTATAAACGAAAACTGAAATGGCTAGATAATTTTTATGTAAAATTCTCCAATATCATAAACAATTTATCCGTTCTTAAACTGCTTCATGCAGAGAGACAAAGTGATTTTAATGGGCGCTAAGTGGAATTGCGGTTAAAATAACATTTTCTCGCCTTTCTAAAGGGATAAAAATTTGATAAGATCATCTACGAAATAATTACCCAGCAGCAGGACATTTTATCACCCACAGATTAATAATATATTTGTCCACTTGCGACACACACAAATTCAGATTCAGCGGTTGAATAAATTCCATAAAATACAGACACAGCACGACTTTAGATTAAAACAATTTACGTATAATACCAAGAAAATGGCCCCAAACATGTTCATAATATGACAATGACAGTACTTTGCAGATTATTCTACAGATTAATCGACTAATTCGTAAAACTAATCGACGGAAAGTACGAGGCTCGTCCACAAAGTAAGTTTCCCTGGGGCCGTTTACAGAAACAAAACACAATTTCATGGAAATATTTATTGCAACAGATACAGCAAGTGTCCAGCTATTTTTCAACATATTCGCCACCGGAATTGAGACATTTGTCATACAGTGGGACCAACTTTTGAATACCTGTGTCGTAGAAGTCTGCCGCCTGGGATTGGAACCACTGTGTGACAACCATCTCCGCCTCTGTCATTCTCAAAACGCTGACGCTGAACGGACAGGAATTTCTTGAGGTGTAGGAAAAGATGGAAATCACTGGGAGCGAGGTCCGGGCTGTAGGGTGAATGATTAAACACCTCCCAGCTGAACTCCTGCAGGAGACTTGCTGTCCGTCGAGCCGTGTGCGACCTAGCGTTATCACTGACCGCACTTCACAGTCGGCGGGAGCTGGAATAAGAACCTCCATCTTCAACAGCTGCAACGATGCTACTGTGAGAACGCGGGAAGTACCGTTAGTGCATGCGCCATGCTACGTCATTGCTCTATCACGTACGCACAGTCGCTTCGCGCAATATAAGGTTTGCTAGCTGTGGGACGAGTGGGAAACTTACTTTGTGGACGCGCCTCGTATAAATGGCTATGAGATTAAAATGTATATAATGCATAGCCTGAAATTCCTTGGTGTTTTAAATTCTTACATCTTTTAATCACATTCCACGGTAAATAACACACGACGTTGATATAAAATCAATAAATAACCCGTGTCTACCACTTGCAAACTAACATAATTTTGTAGCTTAAATGCGTCATGTTTGTGTTTGATTCAATCTATATTTATTTTTACAGTCCATACACAAACGTTGAAGTTAAATGATGTTGTTAAAATTATATAATATTAAAACATTTTGTAGAGTTACAGATTATCTTCACCAGCTATCAGACGTAAGTTACTCCGCACAACACAACTTGAAAATAAACGTCTGACTACAAACAAACAACTCACCATGAAAATAGAAAATCTACAAACAAAAACCACAAATAAATATAATACATTGCATTAAAATATCTAATAATTTTAAAATATTATAAAATTGATATAAACCTGAAGATGAGGTATTATCCATCGAAACATGTCGTTTAATAAATAAAAAAAAGCTCTAAATAATGTAAAATCGTATTTACGATTAAAAGCGCCAAAATATAATATTTTATACTACAAAATGTTTTAATATTATATAATTTTAACAACATCATTTAACTTCAAACGTTGGTGTATGGACTGTAAAAATAAATATAGATTAACATAATTTTATTACAGCAGAGTGCCCATGTGCGTGGCAAAATGCTACAAGTTGAGAGATCCCTGTTTTTGGGCAGCGCCAGGCTATACACCGGGAACCCATACAAGTCAATTCCTCTGCTTCGCCACTCGCCCCCGTTCACAGCTGTTACTCAGAAAGAAGATACATCGCTTGTTATTTCACTTCTCCCTTCTTAACACAGGCCGAGAATTTGAGCCCTTTCACTGGGACGGACGAAGTATCGATTGCTACAAGACCGCAGCTTGTTTTAATCATATAAAGTTCAACAATACCGCAAAGCATATCCTGTTGAATTATACATCAGGGTAGGCCGCGGTGTTACGTTTCTGCTAATTCCATGTCAGAATCTCCATCTGAGAGGTTATTATTATTTCAGTTTAGTTGATCTTGTGTTTTCACCCAGACTATACCGACATCCCGCGGTCAAACACCACAATACAGCATTCAGCATCCACCTTCAATCCTTCCTTCCATCTGTCCCCACCCAGCACAGCCGATATCTGGCGAACCACATTATGCATTCTTCCAAGTATCTAAAAGTCGTCAAAGTTTCCCACAGGCGCCAGATTTTTGTACTTTTTACACAATTTAGTTACAAAGTTTATTCAGTCAAGGCCCTCAAATGTAACGTTATTGAAGATTTGGCTTATTCATATCCCACAATAAGCTAAAAGCTGCAGTTCTCTACGATGTTTTAACATACAATTTCTGGGAAAAATCTTAAATCGCTATGGAATTATAACGTAAAAGTATATGAAATTTCAGGTTCCCATTCTATTACGTATAATCCATGTTTGTTTATTAAATAACTAACAGAGTGCCTGCAGCGATACAGCCGGAAAATTGGTCTCCTTCCTTCTCTTCAAGTTATTTCCAGCATAAACTGTTCAATTCTGAAATTTATTATATACAGACGTCGGCTTAAAAAAACAAAGTAAATGTTTTCACGCAGTCGGATGTGAAAAGATTATTATAATCTACAAGGAGACAGAACTATTATCGAACAAGACTTTTTATTTAAAATCTTCTAATGACGATACTTGACACAAAATATCAAAATTCATCGTCTTCAAGGGAGAACCATTCTTATAACAGAATTTGAACATACGAATTCTTTATAAACATTTTTTTTATTTCATGTAGGCTGCAGTACACGTAACTAACTAGCTGGCTTAGCGAACACAAAGGTTCATCACCGAATTAACCAAAGCCCTCCACCGGACCCTGTTCTGGGCCAACAAAATCCAGTTTCCTTCAACTCCTATCTCCCATAGATCCCACCTGAGATTATCCTCCCATATACGTCTAGGTCTCCCCAGAGGTCTCTTCCCCTCAGGCTTCCCAAATAGTGGACCCAACCAACCAGATGGCTTACCGAACCCGAAGGTTCATCACCGAATTAACCACAGCCCTCCACCGGACCCTGTCCTGGGCCAACAAAATCCAGTTTCCTTCAACTCCTATCTCCCATAGATCCCACCTCAGATTATCCTCCCATCTACGTCTAGGTCTCCCCAGAGGTCTCTTTCCCTCAGGCTTCCCAAATAGTGGACCCAACCAACCAGATGGCTTACCGAACTGAAGGTTCATCACCGAATTAACCACAGCCCTCCACCGGAACCTGTCCTGGGCCAACAAAATCCAGTTTCCTTCAACTCCTATCTCCCATAGATCCCACCTCAGATTATCCTCCCATCTACGTCTAGGTCTCTCCAGCGGTCTCTTCCCCTCAGGCTTCCCAAATAGTGGACCCAACCAACCAGATGCCTTACCGAACTGAAGGTTCATCACCGAATTAACCAAAGTCCTCCAGCGGACCCTGTCCTGTGCCAACAAAATCCAGTTTCCTTCAACTCCTATCTCCCATAGATCCCGCCTGAGATTATCCTCCCATCTACGTCTAGGTCTCCCCAGAGGTCTCTTCCCCTCAGGCTTCCCAAATAGTGGACCCAACCAACCAGATGGCTTACCGAACCCGAAGGTTCATCACCGAATTAACCAAAGTCCTCCACCGGACCCTGTCCTGGGCCAACAAAATCCAGTTTCCTTCAACTCCTATCTCCCATAGATCCCGCCTGAGATTATCCTCCCATCTACGTCTACGTCTCCCCAGAGGTCTCTTCCCCTCAGGCTTCCCAAATAGTGGACCCAACCAACCAGATGGCTTACCGAACCCGAAGGTTCATCACCGAATTAACCAAAGTCCTCCACCGGACCCTGTCCTGGGCCAACAAAATCCAGTTTCCTTCAACTCCTATCTCCCATAGATCCCGCCTGAGATTATCCTCCCATCTACGTCTAGGTCTCCCCAGAGGTCTCTTCCCCTCAGGCTTCCCAAATAGTGGACCCAACCAACCAGATGGCTTACCGAACACGAAGGTTCATCACCGAATTAACCAAAGTCCTCCACCGGACCCTGTCCTGGGCCAACAAAATCCAGTTTCCTTCAACTCCTATCTCCCATAGATCCCGCATGAGATTATCCTCCCATCTGCAGTACACGTAGGTAAACTTTTTGCATAACCAACTCTAGAATAAGCGGCGTATAAATGTCAATGTGAAAAAACTCTATTATATCAAAAACTCATGGCAGCGAAAAACAATTTAACGGAAAACTATAAACGTTTAAACTCAAAACGGCGAAGTTAATGTATTTGTCACAAAACCTGCCTTTCTGGGGGGGGGGGGGGGGGGGGGGGGGGGAGCGTAGCAGAACGCAAAGCTGGAACATAATGCACGTTTAAAGAACATATATTTCGCTGCTCCCAGACGCTTGAATTTCGGACAAATACAAATGTATCCTTCGCAGAAAACGCGCATTACAAAATGACGGAATTCAAAGCATGATTTAAACAGAGAGAACGCTCTGAGGACATTCATTTTGTTCCCTGTGGGTGACCGATTTCAATATGGGAAGTGATTATATCTCTCTCTTACAGAAAACCACCCAATTCCTCAAGCGGTGCTTCAATTTATATTCGTACGCATGCAGCTAACTATAATGCAAGATCAACATTGTTTGCATGAAGTACATAGCATTATGGCTCGTCCTGTCTGTCCGTCCAGTCGTTTCAACTAGAAAACCACTCGAAGAATTTGGATTAAATCTGATGGGGAGATTGTGCTATTCCGCACGACCTCAAAATCGTACTTCTAGATATCCTACGAGTTGTGATAACAAAAATGACGGACGAGTAAACTCGTGATGTGGACAATGAGAAGGTACGATCTGGTGGCCAAAATGGAAAACATCGAACAAGAAGGATTTAATACCTCTGAATGCACGTTGTGAACAACGAATGAGGTTATTATGTGTATTCCGGTGTGGAATACACGTTCCGAGCTTATCGTACATATGCCGTTCATATTACATCAAGAACAACCCAGTGAAAAATAAACTTTTACTACACATGTGAATAACGAGACGAGTGGTACTGTTTTATAGACCCTGACATTGAACTGAGGACGTCAGAGTGAGACGCGCAATGTTTTATCGAGTTACAGCCTTCCCATCTCTCACTCCTCCAGAGAATCAAGCTATAATGTAATTTGCTGCTAGCCATGAGGTTAAGTTCTCACTGTAACAGTTGGTACAATTCAGAAGCTTTCATCAAATGAGTGACTTGATGCCATGTTTACTGCTCAACATCAATTAATTCGTCTTTGGTTTCAGCAAACGTCCCTTTCGAAGTGATCGTTAGACCATTATAATTTCTTAACATTCTATAAAACATATAACAGGTAAGCTTTTCTACAGGATTTATCTCGATTTCCTTTGTGCTATCAGAAACATTCAAAACTTCTGGCCCAAAATCCCACGAAAACTGATACATACGAGGTGCGATCGGAAAGTTTCAAGACTGCGCGTATAAAAACCCGTACACTTATCTCAGGTATTAAATTCATCCATCACCCTCGAAGTAGTTCCCCTGGGAGTGAACACAACGATCCCAGCGCCGCTGCCAAGCCTGGAAGCATCCCTGGAAATCTTTCTTTGTCAGCCTGTCAAGCACCATCTGCGATTCTGCCTGAATCTCTTGCCAAAGACTCGCCAAAACGGCTACGGAAACTTATGAAATGCTAAAGCAAGCATTTGGGGAGTCCGCAATGGGTCGTGCACAAACTTTTGTGTGGCATTCACGTTTTAAAAATGGCCGAACCTCTGTCGATGATGACGAGCGTTCTGGACGACCATCTTCGAGAACAACGCCCGAAAATGTTATGAAGATTCGGCAGGCCATTCACGAAGATCGACGTCGTACCATCAACGACTTGTGCGACATTGTTGGGATAGGCTATGGGACCTGTCAGCTGATTCTAAAGGAAGAACTCCACATGCGACGCATCCTGTCCGAGGACCAGAAGCAGAATCGACTTCTCGTTTGTCAGGAGCTCAAAGATCTTGCAAGAACAGACCCCAACTTCCTTTCTAAGCTCCGTGCGACTTCTTCCTCTTCCCAAAGATGTAAATTCAGCTAAAGGGAAGGAGATTTGAGACGATAGAAGAGATTCAGGCAGAATCGCAGATGGTGCTTGACAGGCTGACAAAG
This sequence comes from Zootermopsis nevadensis, assembly GCF_977971745.1. Classification (NCBI taxonomy): domain Eukaryota; kingdom Metazoa; phylum Arthropoda; class Insecta; order Blattodea; family Termopsidae; genus Zootermopsis; species Zootermopsis nevadensis. The sequence continues at coordinate 18,450,857 of NW_028259162.1, forward strand.
AAAGATTTCCAGGGATGCTTCCAGGCTTGGCAGCGGCGCTGGGATCGTTGTGTTCACTCCCAGGGGAACTACTTCGAGGGTGATGGATGAATTTAATACCTGAGATAAGTGTACGGGTTTTTATACGCGCAGTCTTGAAACTTTCCGATCGCACCTCGTATTCTCACGCAGGGATCCAAAGAATCCAGCCGTGTGGCCTCCAAGCCGACCAACTTCATGTCCCTAAACTGAATAAATAATCATCGCTCGTCTGACATCTCTCTTATTCCTACCGCAAGACGAAGTATTCCTTATTCGGAAGGTCCTCGATTCGAATCTCAGCCCGTAGATCAGCCACAATTTTTTGGAATTTCTCGAGGTTTCCCTCAGTCCATCAAAGCAGATGCTAGGGCACTACCTTACAATAGGTCACGATAGTTCCTTTTCAGAACGTTTCAAATTAATAATTCCTCTGACAATTCAGTTGAAAGCGCACTCTATAACCGATCATTCAGTTAATCGTCTTCAAACAGAAGCCCGCTGTCATCTCCGAGAACAGCAACGTTAAACTGCGCGCTCCTTCGTACCTCACTCATTTTATAAACGTCTCTTCCCTCAACTCTTTGATTTCTTGTTTCGGTTTTTCCTTCCTGCCACCTTCATTCGCCATTTATTCCTGTTATCTTTATTTCTTCGTCTTTTGTCCTTGACTCTTACTTATTCATACGTCCTTTCTTTCCTGTACACGGGTGCACCGTTCTTAACACATCTCACGCGCCAAATCGCAATTAGACCACGTGCAATTACATACTCAGATTATGTTGGGGCATTCGCATAAAAGGAAATATTAAAGATACCAGCAACAGAGTACAACGGCAACTAACGAAGGCTTTAACCATAAACGTCTTGCATTCACCAACGCAGCAAACGACTGTTCTAGTTTCGGCAATCTCAGCGCGACTTCCCGGTTATAAGCAACTGTAGGTGAATGAGCCCGCCACGGTGGTCTAGCGGTTAGAACGCTGGCCTTGTAATCCTGGGGTCTCGGGTTCGATTCCCGGCGGTGGCTTCCCCGGTTTCTCCGTGGCATCCCAACAATTACTCCATTCACACACAGAAGAAGGCAATGGCAAACCACTTCTGGATCATCTGCCAAGAACGTATATGAACAGGTCCCAGTCCGAGAAAAGGATGGAAGGATCCTGTTCATATGGACCTGTCGGCAGACAGAACACTAAATAATAATAAAAATAACGCGCTTAAGCCGCGACGGTGGTCTAGCGGATAGAACGCTGGCCTTGTAATCCTGGGATCTCGGGTTAGATTCCCGGCGGTGCCCGAATTTATAACTTGTGTTGGGCAAGGCCGTGGTCTAGGCAACACGGAGTTTTCCTCCGGGGGCTTCCCCGGTTTCTCCGTGGCATCCCAACAATTACTCCATTCACACACAGAAGAAGGCAATGGCAAACCACTTCTGGATCATCTGCCAAGAACGTATATGAACAGGTCCCAGTCCGAGAAAAGGATGGAAGGATCCTGTTCATATGGACCTGTCGGCAGACAGAACACTAAATAATAATAAAAATAACGCGCTTAAGCCGCGACGGTGGTCTAGCGGATAGAACGCTGGCCTTGTAATCCTGGGATCTCGGGTTAGATTCCCGGCGGTGCCCGAATTTATAACTTGTGTTGGGCAAGGCCGTGGTCTAGGCAACACGGAGTTTTCCTCCGGGGGCTTCCCCGGTTTCTCCGTGGCATCCCAACAACTACTCCATTCACACACAGAAGAAGGCAATGGCAAACCACTTCTGGATCATCTGCCAAGAACGTATATGAACAGGTCCCAGTCCGAGAAAAGGATGGAAGGATCTTGTTCATATGGACCTGTCGTCAGACAGAACACTACAAATAAAGGTGTATGAACCTTCACATTCTGCGTTCACTAGTTAAATATACATGTCAGTGTAAGAAAACGTTAATGGTATTTCACAATGATGAATGGAAAGTTTTAATTCTGCAGCGGTATCAGGTTGAATAAATGGGCATTTTGTGTGGTTCACGAGATCTTAGAAATTCTAGACTTTCTCAGTTTTAAGCTAGATAACTCCATGAGACTAAGTTCTTCTTGACAAGTCGTTCAGTTAGTCAAAGAAATGTCCAGATTTTTATGGAAACCGACGTACAAATGAACGCGCCAAAGGACTGCAATACCAACCTCCACCAGAAGAATCTAATTCATACACTCACACACTACCCCTTTAATATCACCTTCTATTTCTTGATCGATCTAATATAGGTGGCCTACAAAATATGTATCTCCTTATCTTGTAATATCCTCTACTCTAATAGATCTAATGTTGTCTTCTGCATTCTGCCATGAAATATAATCCACCTAAATATAAGTTATGTTAATTCTTCACCGCGGAGACCAAGTTTCACACCCATATAAAGCAATAAAATTCAGTTTTGTAAAAAAAAAAAATTATCCTTAGTTTATGCTTAAATATTTAAATTCATTTACTATAGAGTTCGTAGAATTTTCTCTTCCAAACGTCTCTATTCCACTTAAACCTCTGAGGTTTACTGACTGAAGCTACATTAGACAGACATCATTCACGATACGCGTTCTTGGCCATAACAACAAGGTGTTCTTTCAAATCACGTGCAAAGAAGGTGATTTTCCCGATTCACAAGGAGCTAAAAGGGGCATTCTTTTACTGAAACCAGCGTCGGGGGTTGCCAGGAGAAGTAGGTCACAGAACCGTATTGGACAAACAAAGACCAATGGGAGAATTCTCCGGCAATCAGAGATTCGCGCGTTCTCCATATTGAATGACGTCTTCTCTTTCCCCAAAGCTATTTACAATCCCTGGCACTGTAGGATATTTGCTGTTCAGGCTACTGCAAAGTTCATGCACGGTACACTTCAGTTGCAAACACAGCTAGCTAACAGGAGTTGAAATATGTAGTATAACTTCTAGTGAACAACATTTTATGCGAGTTCTGTGCGAATCTGGTATTCGGTAGATCATTAACGTTAAGACTGACTAAACACACAGCACGCATACGATAAGTGGGAAACGCGTAATTTTTGTTAGAAAAATATGAAAGAGAAAATTCCATATGAAACACCTAAAAAGTACATAAACGGGTTGCGAGAGTGTGGATTGAAGTAATCTGGCTCAGGAGTGTCCAGTGGCAGTTTCTTGTGAACACGGTATTTAACCTGCGTTCTCTATAAAGTAGGAGTTAAAATATGCGTTTGATGATATTAAAGTAATATATAAACTAATGTCTACTACAAAATTATGAGCCGGGATAGGTCAGTATAGTGACTAGCTACGGGCTGGACGACCGGGGTTCGATCCCCGACGGGGGGCAGAGGATTTTTCCTCTAGCCTCTGCGTCCAGACCGGCTCTGGGGCCCACTCAACCTCATATCCAATGGGTGCCGGGGTCCTTTCCCGGGGGTAAAGCCGGCCGGGGCGTGATGCTGACCACTCACTCCCATCTAGTGCCGAGGTCAAGGAAGAGAGGAGCTATACCTCCTTTCACCCCAAACGCCTACATGGCGTATAGTGGGACAAACTTTACTTAACTACAAAATTACTGCACATCAGATAACCTATCCATATTTAAATACTGTAAACGTTTACAGAAATTAAATAATACTCGTAACACCCGCGAAAAACTACCCTTTTATTTAGAAATAACACTAACCTGAGAACAGATTGTCTAAGGTTCGCAAAGAAACCAAGAAGCTTCCATGTATTACAATAATAATCATGAACTACACACACAATACAGAAAATTAAGCTTCAATCATGAATTATATGCAATTGAAGTTAATAAGTTCTCATGATGATAAAAGATACATAATGAAAGATGGATTCAATACATTACAATGAGGCATTATAAAATGAATCCTGGTAGATATTTTAAAAGGTGATGACGCTTGGTGATCGTGCGTTCGTTTCTCAGGTATTTTCAGAATTTCTTTTATTACTTAATACGTATTTTGATGATCTGTTCGCTTTTTGGGATGTTTTGTCAAGAAATATGCAACGCTCGAAAAAAATCTAACTTTTACAAAATTCCGAACGCTCTAAAACTGCGTTTATTTTGGGAAAAGCTATTTCCATTACGTCTTGCCCTCATTTCGGGGTGTTTTTGTTAAGAAATATGCAGATTTCGGATTTTTCGGGTGTTTTGTGTTGGTTGCGCTATTTCTTACAAGATCAGCAATGCAAATCATGAGGCCTAAAATACCGTAATAACACTAACACAGCAAGGATTATAATAATTTAGACACAACATACATATACGATTTCAATTATGTCGAAAATTCCTTAAAAGTGTTACCACAGGAACGATTATAATTTATGCATGCATAAGATACGTAAAGTTTGCTCCTTGTTGCTATAGGCAGAGAAGTAGCCCACTGGGAAAGCAACCCTAGATACGTTAAATAACAAGAAATTCTGAAAACAATTTAATGTGAGTAGTTAATGACGAAATGGGACATGCTGCTGCTGCTGTATTTTGTGGCCGGTCTGAATCGTGCGAAGGGTTGCAGTCCGTCGCGTCCATCTTACGCACTTAGGGCAACCATTTGCTGCTATCGATTTCTGTGATGGATGGACGCCCCCTTGCGTCGTTTAAATGCTTCACCCGTGACACGCGGCAGCCGCTCCACTTGTTTCATACAAAACAGATTCGCTGCGAGAACAGTTAATCATGGCACGCCATTTTGCTGGTCACCATATACTCCGTCGTGTGAGATAAGTTAGGAAAAGTGATGGGGCATGGGTTCGGATTCCGTCACGGACACACGGATTTCTCCCCTCATGCAGCCCAGAAGACATTTCCACATCGAACGAATTCCGGGGATTCTACGTCAGGACAGAAGAATCCATACAGAATGAGAGAAATAGCGCAACCAACACAAAACACCCGAAAAATCCGAAATCTGCATATTTCTTAACAAAAACACCCCGAAATGAGGGCAAGACGTAATGGAAATAGCTTTTCCCAAAATAAACGCAGTTTTAGAGCGTTCGGAATTTTGTAAAAGTTAGATTTTTTTTCGAGCGTTGCATATTTCTTAACAAAACATCCCAAAAAGCGAACAGATCATCAAAATACGTATTAAGTAATAAAAGAAATTCTGAAAATACCTGAGAAACGAACGCACGATCACCAAGCGTCATCAGCTTTTAAAATATCTACCAGGATTCATTTTATAATGCCTCATTGTAATGTATTGAATCCATCTTTCATTATGTATCTTTTTTCATCATGAGAACTTATTAACTTCAATTGCATATAATTCATGATTGAAGCTTAATTTTCTGTATTGATTTTTACTGTTAAACAGACATTCATACATTTTTGCTCTTAATCTAACACATTCTTCCACAATCTTATCTGCATTTCCGTCATTCATTTTGCACAATATTTGTATTAAGCCAACTCTTTTCCTTATACGTACCATTGCTTTACCAAAAACACTAGTACGCTTTAAACTTACTTACACGATGATTCTCCATTCATATGAATACATTGTTTTAACTTAAATTATAATCTTTGCGTGATACGGTAGTTTCAAATGTTTTAATAATATGGTTTGAACACATAGACTCAACTTTTTCTAGTATTTTTTCTACATCTAAAATTAATTAAATAAATTACATTACTCATTATTCAGTGTTTGTTATAAAGTAATACATATATTTTTTTAAATTTCACGTACCCCCTAAGATGTCTTCGCGTACTCCCGGGGGTACGCGTACCCCAGGTTAACGACCACTGCTTTACAACACTATCTGCAATGGTAACTGTAACCATTTTCAGACTTATGTCAGTTGCAATGATAGCCATAGGTTTTCTCTCTTTGCAGATTGAATACTTCTTAAAAGTATAAATTTATATCATTTTATTTCATGAGTACGCCCGTAACTAAGAAACAAATGCTAATTCGATGATGCCGGCTGGCACACTGATTCACTATGAATGTAGGCCGCACCCCCTAGCGGCAGAAGCTCGTACTACATCCGGTTCGCCCTCTATTGACACAGTCTTGAAACTTTCCGATCGCATCTCGTATCTTGGATGTTGTCAGAATGTGTCCTTTTATAAGCCCGAGAATTATAAAACCACAAAATTAAAATAATTTATATAAACGTGATTTCCTTTCTTTGTTAAGACATTTTCAACTCGATACTGATCACGGCATTTTGTTCTCCTTCATAAAATATGCCCGTACGTTCCTCATCACTAGTATCTCTGAATCTATATCACAACGGATTAGATCGAAGAGCATCGACAATAATAAACATTTCTGTAGAGCGGTCAGCAGCACGCACTCTGATTTATCTCCAATTTTCAATTTCAAAAATAGAGATATATACACTCGTTTTATTTATTCTGTGACTTCAACACATTTCATTCCAATGGTTCTGTTTTCTGTCGCAAACATGAATTAATTTTCGTAAAATGTCACCACATTTATAATTTGGGGTCCGCAGTGGCCACGTGGTCTGAGGCGTGGGCCTTGTGCCGCTTGGTTCCTGGGACCGTGGGTTCGAATCCCACTCAAGCCATGGATGTCTGTCCGCGTTTTTCTGTGTTGTTCTGTCCTGTGTACAGGTAGAGGCCTTGCGATAGGCCGATCCCTCGTCCAAGGAGTCCTACCGACTGTCTACTGCAGGGGTGGCCAACCCAAATGATCTTTCGGGCCACTTTGGAAATGCATCATAACTCCGCGGGCCACATATAAAATTATATATCCCCATATTAGATTTAGATACACTATAGACATTTTTTTGGAGTGAAAAATTGAAACATAATGAGTTATTATTATTGTGTTTACTATTATTCTTACATGTAAACAGATAATTTTTGAATATATGGATGCACAAATAATGTATTTTTTTAATACATTGGTTTTCACTACTTTGGCCATTATAAAATAAATATATTTTGTAAAAGTGTGATGAATCTCGCGGGCCGGAAAAATGTTCAAGGCGGGCCACATGCGGCCCGCGGGTTGACTACCCCTGGTCTAATAGATCAAGCCAACGAAAAGTTGGGACCTGCAGTGCTCAGGCACTTGACAAACGGGTCGTTCCCAGTATCCCAGTATTTATAATTTCCTTTAATACTAAATTGTCACATATTTTCTTTCAGTGTTCTACTAAATCTTTAAACAACAGAAGATTTTTTATTACCTTAAGTTGAATCCTGACGAATGACATTAAGTTTTATAACTTCTTTACGAAGTCTTCATTAACCCTTTTCCATAATGTCTTTGATTATTTTGGTATTATTTCTGATAAAATGATCTTAAATGTAGTATTAACATTCAAACCAGTTTTATATTCAACTGGGACAGCCCGTGCATACTTTGAAAACACATAAATTGCAGATAACATATACTAATAGCCTTTATCGATCTCTGCTACTCCTTTTAAAGTTACCATAATCCGTTTCAAACAAATACAGCAGACATTCGGTAGATTCTCCCTCAATGATTTCTTCTCTAACACCCAGTCCATCAAACTTTATTGGAAAAGTACTTTTCTTTGAGACACATTTATCACAACACTTGGATAGTATATAGGATATGCCTCTTTTGTTATGGAAGTGTTGCCTGTTTATGCTTTGCATCCTTCTAACCAATCGACCTATATTCATCGATACATGTCGAATGGTTAGGGTATAAATTTCGAACGAAGTTCATGCTACTGGAACCCAACAGTGACCAATGAGGACATGGGAGCATTTGCTAATAAACCTCTAGCGTATTTAATATTTTTATTTTATTTAGTGTTCTGTCTGAGGACAGGTCCATATGAACAGGATCCTTCCATCCTTTTCTCGGACTGGGACCGGTTCATATACGTTCTTGGCAGATGATCCAGAAGTGGTTTGCCATTGCCTTCTTCTGTGTGTGAATGGAGTAATTGTTGGGATGCCACGGAGAAACCGGGGAACCCCCGGAGAAAAACTCCGTGTTGCCTAGACCACGGCCTTGCCCAACACAAGTTATAAATTCGGGCACCGCCGGGAATCGAACCCGAGACCCCAGGATTACAAGGCCAGCGTTCTAACCGCTAGACCACCGTGGCTCTTCGTATTTAATATATTACATGATTATTAAATTATACACGGCAATATACTAATATTTCATTAAAGTTTTGTTATATTTATGAAGAGCTAAAACAAGAGAGTAGGAGCTATAATTTATCCCCCCCTAAGCGCCTAAATGGCGTACAGTGGGAAATCAGCAATGCCAATTAAATTTATTAATACGTCATCAGTCAGGTAGCAGTTAAGACAATGAGTTAGTCACGTCTGCAGTCTGTCCACTACTCACATCAGTCAGTCAACTCAGCTGTGTGTTAACTACGCTGAACAGGAATGTCTGCCCAATTTGTACGCTCTAAAACTGAATCATTCGGCACACAGAAATAGCTGTGTTCTCTCCCTTTCATTGGTACTTACTGTCATCACTGTGCGGTACAGAGACAAACGGTTCACTGAATTTACATTTGAAACTGGCAACAGCACTGATACGAAATGAAAACATCACAAAACCGAAATATATTCCGCATTTTAATGACACGGCCCAGCTTTCAATGCGCGTATCATCTTCTTTTGATTGATTATGGAATTAGGACAATACTTTTAACAAAAGCCCTGCTTTCCAGCACTGTACGCTCCAGCTAATAAGTCACAGAGAATGACATCAAACGTTATGCATACGGGGCTCTTCGCTTCGGAACTATATGAATTTAATGAGTAGCTCACTCAACGTTGTGAGCTTTGTTTCAAAGCATTAAGCCAAATGGGCATAATATTATCAAATTTTCTTCATGCCAATTGTGAGATTCTTGATTCTGATGCCCGATAGCCTAGTAGATAGTTATAAACGTATCGGACGAACGTAGCACCCACCATCTTCAAAATAGAAACGTCTACAAGACACCGAAATCCGGAAGGCGACCGGGGCTCACATGTGCGAGGTGCGATCGGAAAGTTTCAAGACTGCGCCTATAAAAACCCGTACACTTATCTCAGGTATTAAATTCATCCATCACCCTCGAAGTAGTTCCCCTGGGAGTGAACACAAAGATCCCAGCGCCGCTGCCAAGCCTGGAAGCATCCATGGAAATCTTTCTTTGTCAACCTGTCAAGCACCATCTGCGATTCTGCCTGAATCTCTTCTATCGTCTCAAATCTCCTTCCCTTTAGCTGAATTTTCATCTTTGTTCATGAAAATCCGCCATTCCGAAATCGCAGGAGGGTCGGTGTAATGCACTACCAAAACGCCCGTAACTAAGAAACAAATGCTAATTCGATGATGCCGGCTGGCATACTGATTTACTATGAATGTAGGCCGCACCCCCTAGCGGCAGAAGCTCGTACTACATCCGGTTCGCCCTCTATTGACACAGTCTTGAAACTTTCCGATCGCACCTCGTACTTCAAACGTCCATGCAAGAAGGTGCTACACTGTTTGCACCATTTGCCAATTTAATAAAAATGATTACCGTAGCGTATGATTAAACTTAACTGGAATGGGCATTTCTTTTGCTTAAGAATAATGAAATTTGTTGCGGCCTTATCTTCGAACTGAAAGCACAAAATATATAAAATTATTATTATAAATTATATAAATTATCTTCACGGAGACAGCAGACAGATTTCTGCCAAACGTACCAACACAAAACCGGCCGCCTGACGCCAGAATCCATATTCTCGCAAAACGGAGGACTCCACCAGACCCCACAACAGGCTTCACCACAGCTTCGGTTCTATTTCTTGCTACCAGAGTTGCTATAGTCAGAACTTTATTTCAATTTTCTTTTCCGCACTGCACGAGCAGGCCAGTACACGAGGAGTAGATTAAATCATAAAGTTGGTTGGTGGAGGATGTAGCACGCGCGGACAGAGGAATGCACCTAAAATTGTGGATGGAAAATCCTATAGAAACAGATAGTTTGTGACTTCAGATTTAAATGTGGGGATACACAGTCCCACTCTCTTATGACGTCACGAAAGGGACTTGATAATTTACAACGTTATATATTAATGTCATTCTAACCGATTGGGTTGATTCTATCATAACAACGAAAGAATAAGATTTCAAGATGAAATGTAGGCATGCAGGTTAATGTCCAAAGGACTCTGTAATTTAATTGTAATTTAAGATATCTTTAATCCTTTTACGACGTTGGAGATGGTAAGTACTACACCATCCTCCATATTCACCCGACCTTTCGTCATGTGACTATGACTTAATACCCAAATTGAAACAGCAATCTCGATGAAAACGCTTTCGTACACGAGAGGACATTTCCAGTTCGGCGCGAGATGGCAAGATTTGGAGATGGTGAAGCTGATGGTATTCGCCGTCTTCCTCGTCGATGGAAGCGAGTACTTCATACACTCGGAGACTACTTTGAAGGTTGTTAGTCTTAATGTAAGAATTCTGATTTAACTGACATTGAATTTTTTAATCACAATTGAATTTTTCGAGGATTAAAGAATGAAAAAACGGTCATTCCTTAATGTGCCTTAGAGAAATAGTATCTCTAAGATCCATTTTAAAATTATCTTCCCACCTGCGTCTAGGGCTTCATAATGGCCTCTTTCCTTTTATTTATATATTATTTAATGAAAATTTCATTAGCCCATCTAGTTTCATGGTTATACAAGACTCAATGAGAATATTGTACAATACTTCCCTCTTAACTGAATGATACGCTTTTCTGAAGTCTATGAATGGCTGATGTACTGTCTCATTGTACTCCCATTTTTTTCTCTCGTATCTGACGAATACAAAAAAAATGTGAACAGTAGTTGACCTATTACGTCGAAAGCCACACTGACGATTCCCAATAATTTCGTGTACGTATGGACTTAACCTTAAAAGAAGGAAGTTGGAAAAAAAATTAGTATGAAGTTGATAACAGTGACATGCTTTCGACAGCCTCGTTGAAAGTGGGAATTCACAACTCATCTTCTTCTTCCAGTTCTGTTTGTTTCCCGTCCTTACCTCTCATTTCTCCGGCAATCAATTCGTTTGTTCGTGTCTCGGGCGTTAAAACATCATCGTCCATGGTTGCATGTGCATCTTAGTCATAAGGACCCAGAACGCCATAATCAATTTTCCTCACCCACTCGGACAAGGGCAGATCATCATCGACATCTTCTTGAAGTTGTGATTAAATTCCCTCGTGAAGTAAAAGTTGCCGATACTTTCCTACGTGACTCCTCTCAACGCTTGTTCAACACATCTGTCAAACTGCGTCTACCAGAGTTACCGCATGATCCTGCTTTACCTCAATGCCCCCCCCCCCCCCCAACAACTCGGAAAAGTGGCATTCCAAGCTTGTAATTACCCCTTGGACCATAGGCTGCAGGGTGAAACACCAGCTTTATGTTCTCCAAGTTTTCAAGCACAGGATTTACCGCAGAGTCCTCTACGAGAAGCAAATCCCCCCCACCCAAACACCCAGTGACAGGTCACAACCCCAACGTCGCAGCTGTTTCAATCGAAGGTCATCCAAGATTTCTGTTTTGAACCTAACTTAACTGGAAAAATTTTACATTTTAAAGCCTCCGCGTTCTCTTGGCCTTCCAATCACGAACAACTTCCTCTTTCGTATTGTGCACAGCCAAGAAATGTGACAAAGTATTTCGAAAGTTTGCAACCAAAACATTTATTCTCCCTTAAATTTCAGTGTCCTATCAAGAGTCAAAAGTAAAAAGTAAAGCTTTCCAGCTACACGCCATGTAGGCGCTTGGGGGGAGTGGAAATATAGCTCCTACTCATTCTTGACCTCGGCACTAGATGGGGTAAGTGGTCAGCATCACGCTCTGGCCGTGCTTTACCCCCAGGAAAGGATCCCATTGGATAGGATGCTGGGTTGGGCCCGAGAGCCGGTCTGGACGCAGAGGCTAGAGGAAAAAAAAAAAATCCTCTGCCCCCGTCGGGGATCGAACCCCGGTCGCCTAGCTCATCAAGAGTCAACCTGAACGTAAACCTGTCGATGTCGTTAAAAACGAGAGTGTATAACGTTGTAGGCGATGAAGGAAAACGCGTGTCTTATCACGGAATTTCGTTTTTTCAAAATGTGTGTGTGTGAGACGCTACGGTCAAAATGTCGCTTTGACCGTTTTCGACATAACAAACTTCGACTGTAATTGAATCGAATCTTATTAAAATATATTGAGAGGTCGTCCTGGTTCAGGGTACAGTGAAGTAACGGTGTATTCTGGGTTCATATAACGAGGATCCGCACTATAGAATGCATCCCTCGATTTGGATAATTGTAAAAAAAAATACGAATGCATAAGAAACATGATGAATACGCTAATAAGATACTTCGCGGTCGAGAGATTAGCGCTGGGAAGGCCCTAGATACAAATTTAAATTCCAAGATCGGTTGACATCTTCGTGATTCACTCCTCAAAGCAAATTCCACGACACGGCCTTAAAAAAAGTCGGAGTTTCTTCCTTCAATATCATTTAGAATTCACCATTCCATCAACGGACGCTGTATAACCTTAGCAACTGAAAGCGTCGTTAAATAAACCAGAAAGTCATTACGGTTTCAGCCGTGGCTAGATTCCCTGGAGTGAGTTTAAGAATATATTTTTTTCTCAGAACGTTTCAATAGATTCTGAATAATGGCCAGTTTCCAATCAAATATTTATATAAGAACGGCATGTTCAAACGACTAATAATGATCGTTATGAAAGAGAGCGTCGGCCTACGGGAAACGAACGACGGAATTATTAAACAACTGCGAATGCCATGGAAACGGAATGAGTAACAGAGACCATCACCTGTCACGACTCTCGCTGGCTGTCAGCAAAGCCACTTCTTCCTGAATGATTGAAGCGACGCACATGGGCGTGTCCACGGGCCCCCAGACGCGACGACGGCAAAGTCCGATCACAGTAAATGAAGACATAAAAACGCACTCACCGCTGATAACATTTGTTTTATTTATTTGCATCTGGCTTGTTTAACGACGATGCCAATAATGCGTATTATACAACGAAGGATGACAGGATTCGTGGCTAGATACCTATGTTTCGGAGAAAAATACTGTCTCCATCTTCAGGGATGATAATGGAAAAGTTGTATTTCTCCGAAACGTCGGTATCTATTGATGCCTACGAATCATCGCAGTGAAAATTTCAAATCTCACAAACGATAAGATGATTACTGTGCAATGAACTGAAAAAAGATATAGAAAGAAGCGGTCGTGGCCTAACATAAGGCAAAATGATGACTAGAGGGGCTGAGGAAAACCATGAAGAACGTCGGTCATGATAACCGATCTCCAGATCCAGATTTTAAGACGGGATTTTCCCGAGTACGTGGTAGAAATGGTAACCAATCGACAACGGCGCTCACTGCCATGGATTTTAGAGATGTCGCCTACAACAGCCAGAATTAACTTCTCTCAAAAAATAAACTATATTTTCAATACGTATTCGTTGAAATTTAGAATTTAACATTACAACGACTAATAACTATACTAGCCGGTAGGTACCTAAAAATTTTCCCTGTTCTGTAGAAACAATATCAAAATCTTACATCGAATAGCGATAACATTTTTACCCATAACAGAAATTTCCTCGGATGGACTTTGGTATTTTAGACGACAGGATGTCGGAGAATTCCAAGTGCTCTCCTGTGCTGCTCATAACAAATTTGATAAAAATCGGTCACCTGAGGTACGATATTTTGTACGGCCAAGCAGATTGACTGCGGAACGATCTAAAAATGGACAAGGCCATAAGGTTTAATCTACCAGAACTCAGATAACTGAATTTGGGACGGGCTGACTGATACAAAAACTTAACTCTAGCATTCTAATTAGAGTGAGTACAGCAGCTAATTCCAGGCACCGTATTTACCACATCAGCAAACAACAACCTTATTTCAAATGTCTTCCTTCATTTATTACAGCAACAGGAGTCCAACACTCTAGTAACAATTCGGTGCTAAAATAACAGATCCCAGAGACCAGAGTTTCGAAATCAGAGACTTAATGATCATCATTGTGTGTTATCCCAATGAAAACCTCAGGAACAGCCAACTTTCATAAAAGTCACGGAATGGAGTACAGCTTCTCGAATACGAGTAGGAAGAGTTACCGCTGACGTCACCTACTCCGACAAGGCATTGGCTTATCGTAGACTAAAGTTCATGAGGCGATAAGGCAGGTAGTTGATCATTTCCTCACGTGAAACAATACCATCGGTGTAATCAAATACAGATCAATATAAAAAAATTTCATTCCACTACAAACGCCTTAAAGATAACATTGTGCCTAGGGGTATCACTTTTGCCTGGATGGAGTACGATGAAATGATAAGTACGCACGTAACACAAGGAGAGAGTGGACAGTCACTTTCTTTACTTTCATAGCTCTAAGATGGACTCTCCAAAGAAATGATTACTAAAGTAATTAGTCATGCATACAGAAAATACCTCGAGAGGTGTTAATCACAACGAAATAATTCATTTATACGTACCTCCAAGACAGTGGCTCCGAGCACAAGAAATATCAACCACACGCAATGAGCAGTTCCAATGTAAAAGCGATAACTTTACGCCTCTCCTGCTGGCGATAAGAAGTCGATAACGATAAGGACACATACTGTTCGCAACTGTAATCTTGAGACTTCCCTTTAACACTTCGGACTCCCTACATTCCTTGCAAGTCTCAAGATTTACAGTCGCGAACAGCAGTTACCGACTGACATCACCAATGCGTCACGAAGGACTGTCTGAGTCGAAACACCTCTGTGCGTTCTTCTCAACGCCGCAGGGGCCAAAAGACAGAACAGAGACGTATTTTAATTAATTTAAATTTGAACAGCAGAAAACAGTTTCGTTTTTAGCAGAAAATTAGTGTACCATAATTTAATCCCTGCAATAAGATTTATATTATCTGAAGTAAGAAATAAAACTAGGATTAGCTATATGAACACAGAAAGCCACTCAGTCTTACTGATTATTGTGGCACTTTCATAGAGGACCATATTTCTCTCTAAGGTTGTTTCAAGAAGCCTGCGGTTTCTACTGCAGAACGCCGTGTCGCAGAACATTAAAAAACTAACACTAAAATGCAATGCAACTTTACTCAAAATACAGTTTCTGACTCGGTTACATGAGACACGCGGCTTGAAATTAACGTAAAAGTAAGTCAGTATTATTTACGACACTGAATCGCCAAGGATATCCACATGGTCCTCCGAAACGTCGGTAAGAAGCAAATTTATACAAAGCAAAATGAACATCAACGATGACTCGGCGAGAAAACTTAACTCGGTTATAACTAACTTCATGCTAAATGGTATTCTTTGACGAGTTAACATTTCATTAACTGGTGTAGAGATTTGCCTACTGTTATGAAACCATAACATTAATCACTTTCGTGACAGGATCCAACCACCGTGCACTTTCTTCAGTTAGTTGAACCTGTTCGGAACTCACTCGTAAGAGTTTTGTGTCAGCGAAAGAAATGAATCTTATTTACAAAGTAATTTAACGTCTGACGTCATAAACTGCCTTATACACTGAACAAGGAACGACACGGGAATTTGAGCAATTGCCACCTCGTATTACTGTCGCCACTGAGCTGAATAATTCATCACACGTACACAGAACTACTCTCGTTTGGAACTCGATCGATTGGGTCGTCAATGTACGAGATGAGGACGATAGGATCTGTCAATATCCATTACTGAATTTACAAAAATATAGTCCTGTATACACAATTTCATAAATTTCTTTACATACAGTGGCTTAAAACCAATAAAATCACAATTAATACCATAAACAGAAACAAATCTCATTCTGGATACCATGCAACTGGTCCGGTGAACTGCATGTACTCCTAACCGCTAAACAAGAATGCTAACATCTACACCAGGGGAAAGGCGTGACTCGTATCTGAAAAGTTTCACTACTTTTTCAAAAGTACACTCATTCAAATAATTCAGCGACAGAATACGATTTTGATCTATACGAGGTGCGATCGAAAGGTGTCCAGACTGCGCGTATAAAAACCCGTACACTTATCTCAGATATTAAATTCATCCATCACCCTCGAAGTAGTTCCCCTGGGAGTGAACACAACGATCCCAGCACCGCTGCCAAGCCTGGAAGCATCCCTGGAAATCTTTCTTTGTCAGCCTGTCAAGCACCATCTGCGATTCTGCCTGAATCTCTTCTATCGTCTCAAATCTCCTTCCCTTTAGCTGAATTTCCATCTTTGGGAAGAGGAAGAAGTCGCACGGAGCTTAGAAAGGAAGTTGGGGTCGGTTCTTGCAAGATCTTTGAGCTCCTGGCAAACGAGAAGTCGATTCTGCTTCTGGTCCTCAGACAGGATGCGTCGCATGTGGAGTTCTTCCTTTAGAATCAGCTGACAGGTCCCATAGCCTATCCCAACAATGTCGCACACGTCGTTGATGGTACGACGTCGATCTTCGTGAATGGCCTGCCGAATCTTCGTAACATTTTCGGGCGTTGTGCTCGAAGATGGTCGTCCAGAACGCTCGTCATCATCGACAGAGGTTCGGCCATTTTTAAAACGTGAATGCCACACAAAAGTTTGTGCACGACCCATTGCGGACTCACCAAATGCTTGCTTTAGCATTTCATAGGTTTCCGTAGCCGTTTTGGCGAGTCTTTGGCAAAATTTGATGCACACGCCATTCCGAAATCGCAGGAGGGTCGGTGTAATGCACTACCAAAACGCCCGTAACTAAGAAACAAATACTAATTCGATGATGCCGGCTGGCACACTGATTCACTATGAATGTAGGCCGCACCCCATAGCGGCAGAAGCTCGTACTACATCCGGTTCGCCCTCTATTGACACAGTCTTGAAACTTTCTGATCGCACCTCGTATTACATCCATGCATCGAGTGGGACTCGAAACCAAGGTCACCGCACGTGGTGAAGACGTTGATGCTGGTCTGGTAGTAGCGCTGTGAGGACGTACAAGTCGACAACATGAAGACATTCGGAAGAAATATGCCCTGGCCATCTTCAGGGTTAAAGACGAAACACTATGTTTCTCTCAATCGCTGGTATCAAACTAAAATTTCACATGGCGTTGTCATCCATAAGACCAACATAGTTAAAACAAGAGGTGTTTGTGGGCAAGACAGTTACAATCTGTAGGTTTAATGATAAGAATATTTTACACGAAAATAGTTCCCTAAAGAGATAAGAGAAAAGACTCAGATATGTTATCTTTATTCCTACAAGACAGTGTTGGGCAACCTTTCTACACTAAATATTGTTGAAGAGTCATGGCGGCACACCGACCCAATTTTGTATATTATCGCATTGATTTACCGCGATAACTTCTTACAAATCGACCCCAATCGAAAAATATTCTATTTGATGTTCACAATTATCCATCTTTATTATTGGCATTTAGTTTAAATATATTCATTAAATGAAATAAATTAAAATATATATATATATAAATAAAACATAAAAATACTTATTCATATTTTTATATGTAGATTATATGTAATTATTTCACAGCATCCAAATCAGTTTCCCGAGATCCAATGATCCCAATGCACATGGAATATTTTTTTGGAATATGACGTCATTTACAAACAGTGGATATGAGTAGAGAAAATACTGGATATAAAATAAAGCTGAACATCAATAACTATTTAATTATAAAAATCTATAATCCATTTAATAGCTACGTAGTCCCCATTTACTATCGTCTCTCTTTGCACAAAAAATACAGATTAGCGATAAAAGTAAAGTGGATGTTTCTACGTTCTGCTGCAAAAATGTTTGTGTTACTTTCCGATTCCATTCAGTAGATCTTGTCTGCTCGACTCTAATGAATAAAATGAAAACTGAGACAGAGAAGAAAACAAGACAATTATTTATGTCATTATGGTTATAATTATAATATGCGGTGAAAATTTCGCGGCACACCGGCGAGTCACGGAATACAGGTTGCGCATCACTCTTATAATGTATAAGAGATGCGTTAGAGCGTGGTCTCAAGCAGGTACCGTCTTTTCGTCTTTTGTACCAGGAAAAAGAGCGTTGCATTTATACGCCGTAAGAAGCCAGCAGCTTCGCTTTCTTAAAAGCTTTGAATTTGTGGCTTTGAAAGGTCAAGGCAAGAAAGTACTTTGAAGTTATGAGCACTTCATTGTGGCGTAAACATTTCTGCACACGGAGAAGAATCTAAATCCAGGAAGGTACGAGAAGACAACGAAGACAGAATGCCGAAGTTAGTGTTCAGTTGCAAACGTTCCGGGCAAAGAGTGAAGAGAAAAGAATATGAAGATGACTGTCTTCTGGGTTGTTGCGCCGTGTAGTCTGGTAGAAATTTACCGACGTCTCAGAGGTCCTTGCAGTCGCACTGATGATGAAGGCAGTAAGGATTTTTAAAACGTAAGATTTGTGGTTTTCACAGCGGCGAGTATGAAGATTTCTGTCTTCTGGGTTGTTGCGCTGTGAAGTCTGGTCGATGTTAACCAACGTTTCAGAGGTCATACTGCCTCCGTCATCAGGGCGATGAGTATGAAGATTTCTGTCTTCTGGGTTGTTGCGCTGTGTAGTCTGGTCGATGTTAACCAACGTTTCAGAGGTCATACTGCCTCCATCATCAGGGCGATGAGCATGAAGATTTCTGTCTTCTGGGTTGTTGCGCCGTGTAGTCTGGTCGATGTTTACCAACGTTTCAGAGGTCATACTGCCTCCGTCATCAGGGCGATGGGTATGAAGATTTCTGTCTTCTGGGTTGTTGCGCTGTGTAGTCTGGTCGATGTTTACCAACGTTTCAGAGGTCATACTGCCTCCGTCATCAGGGCGATGAGTATGAAGATTTCTGTCTTCTGGGTTGTTGCGCTGTGTAGTCTGGTCGATGTTAACCAACGTTTCAGAGGTCATACTGCCTCCATCATCAGGGCGATGAGCATGAAGATTTCTGTCTTCTGGGTTGTTGCGCCGTGTAGTCTGGTCGATGTTTACCAACGTTTCAGAGGTCATACTGCCTCCGTCATCAGGGCGATGGGTATGAAGATTTCTGTCTTCTGGGTTGTTGCGCTGTGTAGTCTGGTCGATGTTTACCAACGTTTCAGAGGTCATACTGCCTCCGTCATCAGGGCGATGAGTATGAAGATTTCTGTCTTCTGGGTTGTTGCGCTGTGTAGTCTGGTCGATGTTAACCAACGTTTCAGAGGTCATACTGCCTCCATCATCAGGGCGATGAGCATGAAGATTTCTGTCTTCTGGGTTGTTGCGCCGTGTAGTCTGGTCGATGTTTACCAACGTTTCAGAGGTCATACTGCCTCCGTCATCAGGGCGATGGGTATGAAGATTTCTGTCTTCTGGGTTGTTGCGCTGTGTAGTCTGGTCGATGTTTACCAACGTTTCAGAGGTCATACTGCCTCCGTCATCAGGGCGATGAGTATGAAGATTTCTGTCTTCTGGGTTGTTGCGCTGTGTAGTCTGGTCGATGTTAACCAACGTTTCAGAGGTCATACTGCCTCCGTCATCAGGGCGATGAGTATGAAGATTTCTGTCTTCTGGGTTGTTGCGCTGTGTAGTCTGGTCGATGTTAACCAACGTTTCAGAGGTCATACTGCCTCCGTCATCAGGGCGATGAGTATGAAGATTTCTGTCTTCTGGGTTGTTGCGCTGTGTAGTCTGGTCGATGTTAACCAACGTTTCAGAGGTCATACTGCCTCCATCATCAGGGCGATGAGTATGAAGATTTCTGTCTTCTGGGTTGTTGCGCTGTGTAGTCTGGTCGATGTTAACCAACGTTTCAGAGGTCATACTGCCTCCGTCATCAGGGCGATGGGTATGAAGATTTCTGTCTTCTGGGTTGTTGCGCTGTGTAGTCTGGTCGATGTTAACCAACGTTTCAGAGGTCATACTGCCTCCGTCATCAGGGCGATGAGTATGAAGATTTCTGTCTTCTGGGTTGTTGCGCTGTGTAGTCTGGTCGATGTTAACCAACGTTTCAGAGGTCATACTGCCTCCATCATCAGGGCGATGAGCATGAAGATTTCTGTCTTCTGGGTTGTTGCGCCGTGTAGTCTGGTCGATGTTTACCAACGTTTCAGAGGTCATACTGCCTCCGTCATCAGGGCGATGGGTATGAAGATTTCTGTCTTCTGGGTTGTTGCGCTGTGTAGTCTGGTCGATGTTTACCAACGTTTCAGAGGTCATACTGCCTCCGTCATCAGGGCGATGAGTATGAAGATTTCTGTCTTCTGGGTTGTTGCGCTGTGTAGTCTGGTCGATGTTAACCAACGTTTCAGAGGTCATACTGCCTCCATCATCAGGGCGATGAGCATGAAGATTTCTGTCTTCTGGGTTGTTGCGCCGTGTAGTCTGGTCGATGTTTACCAACGTTTCAGAGGTCATACTGCCTCCGTCATCAGGGCGATGGGTATGAAGATTTCTGTCTTCTGGGTTGTTGCGCTGTGTAGTCTGGTCGATGTTAACCAACGTTTCAGAGGTCATACTGCCTCCATCATCAGGGCGATGAGCATGAAGATTTCTGTCTTCTGGGTTGTTGCGCCGTGTAGTCTGGTCGATGTTAACCAACGTTTCAGAGGTCATACTGCCTCCATCATCAGGGCGATGGGTATGAAGATTTCTGTCTTCTGGGTTGTTGCGCTGTGTAGTCTGGTCGATGTTAACCAACGTTTCAGAGGTCATACTGCCTCCATCATCAGGGCGATGAGTATGAAGATTTCTGTCTTCTGGGTTGTTGCATTGTGTAGTCTGGTCGATGTTAACCAACGTTTCAGAGGTCATATTGCCTCCTTCATCAGGGCGATGAAGATTTCCGTCTTCTGGGTTGTTGCGCTGTGTAGTCTGGTCGATGTTAACCAACGTTTCAGAGGTCATACTGCCTCCGTCATCATCGCCCTGATGACGGAGGCAGTATGACCTCTGAAACGTCGGCAAACTTCTACCAGACTACACGACCAGAAGACAGCCATCTTCGGACTCACCGCCGTGAAAAACTCGAGCCCTACATAGAAAAGAAGACACTGGAAACGACATCTGGAGGCCGGAACAGGTGGTTAAGGTGCACAAACCGTGAAGACGAATAAAAGTAAATTTTCTATAAAGGTTAGACAAGATACAAGGCGTATTTGGCCACAGGTGTTACACACTACTTCTATCCCACCTGGTTTGAACCACTGTTCCGTGGGCCATATGGGACATCGGCTCCCGCACACAACAACGGAACCCCGTGGTCTACACCGCAATGTTACTCCAGCAGACACACGTCAACTAACCGTACCAAATTCAATTGGTCGGATGGTCAACACGCAGAGATCGGTGCTCGACGTGACGCACCACGACAATTCCAACTCCTTGCTATCGCTTTATGCATTGCTCCCACCCCCGGCACCATCGAACAGGTTAGTAACATTGTTACTGTTGGTGGACAAGCAAGACAACTCCACAGCTAAAGGCGATTTAATTTTTTTTTTGTAGTTCAGATGCGTCATGTTTGTGATTAAAATTCAATATATATTTATTTATTATTTCAGTCTATACACAAACTTATTATTAAAATGTTGTTGTTAAAATTAAAATTTAGCGCTTTTCATCGTTATTACGATGTTACATTTCAGCGCTTATTATTTTACGACATGTTTCGATGCCATTGCATCATCCTCAGGTCTTCACTATCATTTTCATCTTTAAAACAATAAATGGTTGCATTAATAAATATATATTAGTTTTAAAGATGAAAATAACTATAAAAAACCTGAGGATGATGCAATGGCATCGAAACATGTCGTAAAATAATAAGCGCTGAAATGTAACATCGTAATAACGATGAAAAGCGCTTAATTTTAATTTTAACAACAACATTTTAATAATAAGTTTGTGTATAGACTGGAATATAATAAATAAATATATACTTATTTATTTTTATTTCTTCACAGGTTTTCCTCTTGAACCAATTTCGAATCCCAACATTGAGGCTTCAAGTACCTGATAATGTGTGATGTACCCAACATGGCTGTTTCTTTGTAAAGAATTATTTAATGATTTCTTGGCATTGTTTCCAGACGCACGTCTATATCAAACAAGGAAAAGAAAACACACGGAACATTATCCCACTGATCACAATACCACCCTGTCTCTGTAGTTCGTCTTAAATAAGAATTATATAAAGAATAAATACACCGGTAAGATTTTAGAATTTCTTAAGCCAAAAACAAATGGAATTCACAGCGAAACGTGAAAAATTTAATTCCGCTATAACGCCGAAAAGGAATTCATTCACGTTCCGAGTTTCGTTCTGTGATGATAATGGTTATGACGACGACATACCTGAAGGTAAAACAGCGTACGCAGGTTATGCGAACATGGAAATGAAAGCTAATGTGCCGAATAATTAAAATAAAGCTACACGCCGGAGTGCAACTCGAGATAAGAGTAATCAACATCACGGACATAGGTCTATTGTGTCAGCATGTAAATGCTTGAGTAATCACACGAAAGATATTGGGGTTATTATACAAGACAAGGTAGAAAAAAAAACATTGACTGTCTTCATTTGATAGAAAATTAGACGATGTGTTTATTCTATAGGGCCCGCAAGTAAACTGGATTAAAAAGTGATAGTGGAACCACGGTTCCGGAGAATTTGACGTAAATACGTCTATACGGAAAGGATATACCGCACGGTGGTCTAGCGGTTAGAACGCTGGCCTTGTAATCCTGGGGTCTCGGGTTCGATTCCCGGCGGTGCCCGAATTTATAACTTGTGTTGGGCAAGGCCGTGGTCTAGGCAACACGGAGTTTTCCTCCGGGGGCTTCCCCGGTTTCTCCGTGGCATCCCAACAATTACTCCATTCACACACAGAAGAAGGCAATGGCAAACCACTTCTGGATCATCTGCCAAGAACGTATATGAACAGGTCCCAGTCCGAGAAAAGGATGGAAGGATCCTGTTCATATGGACCTGTCGTCAGACAGAACACTAAATAAAATAAATAAACGGAAAGGAAGTTTATATATTGCCTTTATTCTAAATATTTCCTTTATACATGCTTTACAATTGAGTAAAGTTTGATTAAGGCTTTGCTTATTTAACTTGAATTAGTTACGCTTAAGATGGGTCTGTAGTAGCTGAATGTAATGTAAAGTAATGTAATGTAATGTAATGGAAGGTAAGGTAACGTTTCCTAGGTAACAACAATTCCGAGTAAACACGACGTTCCCTAGGTAACAACAATTCCGAGTAAACACGACGTTCCCTAGGTACACTTGTTACACTTTTTCGTTCCCCTTTTTCGTTTCCCTTTTTCGTTACACTTTTTTGCCGAATGACCCTTCCTTATAGACGTATTTACATCAAAACTTCAAACGTCCATGAGGCTGTAATCTGTAATCCATAATTCAACGTAAAACAAACACATTTCTTGATATGGTCTTCTAAATGTCAACTTTAAAAAGATCTAGATCACAACATGGACTTGTGAATGAGACGAATAAATTACAGAAGGTTCCACATCTGACTGTTGGTTGCAATACAGTAAAATATTTTAGAATGGCGTGGGTGAGCGATGTAACACGCATGTCAGAGATGAGAAATGTATCCATAATTTTGGTACAAACACCTTAAAGGAATAAACCGTTTGGGAAACATAAACATAAATTGAAGGACAATACCAAAATTACTATAAATATACGCATCATTGAAAGGATAATATTAAAACGTATACTAAAGAATTACGGTTGGATCGAGACGTGGATTGACCACGCTATGGTAGGATCTAGAGGCAGTGGCAGGTTCTTATGACGACGGCAACGAACCTTCCGGTTCGAAGACCAACTGATCGAATTTAAGTTCAGAAGAAGGGATCTGCTTTATTGAGATTGCTAGCTAGGCGGATTATTATTGTTTATGATGATGATTCGATGGAAAATGGTGTCGTGAAAACTATATATGGAACTCAACAGTCATAAAATGTATAATCATCCTATTCACTTAATTTATTGTGTTAATGATATTTAAATATTTTGTGGTCACTCTATAAAATATTTTGCTGTTATGTAAACAGTAAAATTCATTTTCATTGTCATGGTGATTATGTGTATGTTCACACACGAATGATGAAAATACATTACATAGTTCCCTTACTTTCGAAATTTTAGTTCCTTTAATATAATAATTTTAATTAGGTCAAAGCTAGCGTATGCCTCTGTCGTATGAAATTATCTCACACTGACTGATTTTCATGACATATAAAACATATTGTACGTAATTACGATCTGATTTTGAACTGTTCATATTTCAGAACACTTTATTCCATTAGCCGACGTCTATATATTTCATGTTTTATTAGCTTTCCAAGGGCAATAAACATTCCATCCCACGCCATTCAATTACGGACACAGTATTCGTGTGCCTACAAGCAAATACGAGAAATTTCTAACCTCTGCCTGAACAAAGCACGAAGAGTAGCTAGGCACGCCGTTGCTATAAATTGCATACAGAATAAATGAGAATTTTAGTAAAAAAAAGAATTCCCCTTTTAGGACGCTCTTTCAATACGGGAAAGCGTTCCTGATGGATTTTGGTTTAGTGTACAACTGTTTCTAAGACGTGTGCACCGGGTATTGGTTGGGAAGCCTGAGGGGAAGAGACCTCTGGGGAGACCTAGACGTAGATGGGAGGATAATCTCAGGCGGGATCTATGGGAGATAGGAGTCGAAGGAGACTGGATTTCGTTGGCCCAGGACAGGGATCGGTGGAGGGCTTTGGTTAATTCGGTGATGAACCTTTCGGTCTCGTAAGCCATCTGGTTGGTTAGTTAGTTAGTACAACATATTTGTTAGTGTTGCGTCAGAATATCTTTGCTGTTCGTAAACGATGTAACAAAGGAAATAAATTATTAATTTTTGTTGAAACTATTATGGATGGTATTAATTTTGGTAGAATAGGATAGCCTAATAGCCGTAATTTCTGTCAGTAAAAATCTTAAACAACCACCCATGATATTAACACGAAATTCATAAATTTCAGATAGTTCACAGAAATATAAGGCTTTGGAGATGGCGCATACGGGACGACAATATTAAAATTAATACTCAGGAAAATACCAGCCTGGATATCAAATACACCGAATCCTGTCACGACTAATGAGTTTTAATGGCAGACCTCAGGGTTCCATAATAAAGAAATTCTCTCCCAGCTAAACGGCCCAGTTAGTATATTAGATAAGACATTTACAGGAAATGGGATTATACACATATAAAAAGTAAATATACATGTGAAGAAATTTATAATTTCAGATGCTGCAGAGAGTAGATTCGTCAATGCGCGGAACACCATTCACCTCGCGGAGAGAAAACATCTAGCTCTGGCCCACTCCTACATGATATACGCAACATTAAATCTTTTCTCCCCTGACCTGCCATATCTTTTCCCTTCTGAAACAACCCTTTCCTCTGTAGCAAAAAAGTAATTAAGTAAGGTTAGACTACAAACTTCAGTTTTATTCTCTCTAGAAATAAAAAAAGGTCACACAGGTATGCATAATAATAAAATTAAACTCTCAGCTTCGCTCTGTGTGAACATAAATAGGTAAAAGACTCAAGACGGTTTAATCAGTAAATTAGTATATTATCTACTATTTATTTCCTTCGAAAATCTACAAAACCAATGTTCCAAGCATTAAAATAAGCCACTAACATACTGTGAGATAGTACGAGGCTCGTCCACAAAGTAAGTTTCCCTGGGGCCGTTTACAGAAACAAAACACAATTTCATGGAAATATTTATTGCAACAGATACAGCAAGTGTCCAGCTATTTTTCAACATATTCGCCACCGGAATTGAGACATTTGTCATACCGTGGGACCAACTTTTGAATACCTGTGTCGTAGAAGTCTGCCGCCTGGGATTGGAACCACTATGTGACAACCATCTCCGCCTCTCTGTCATTCTCAAAACGCTGACGCTGACCGGACAGGAATTTCTTGAGGTGTAGGAAAAGATGGAAATTACTGGGAGCGAGGTCCGGGCTGTAGGGTGAATGATTAAACACCTCCCAGCTGAACTTCTGCAGGAGACTTGCTGTCCGTCGAGCCGTGTGCGGCCTAGCGTTATCACTGACCGCACTTCACAGTCGGCGGGAGCTGGAATAAGAACCTCCATCTTCAACAGCTGCAACGATGCTACTGTGAGAACGCGGGAAGTACCGTTAGTGCATGCGCCATGCTACGTCATTGCTCTATCACGTACGCACAGTCGCTTCGCGCAATATAAAGTTTGCTAGCTGCGGGACGAGTGGGAAACTTACTTTGTGGACGTGCCTCGTATATTTGCGTCATATTGTGAATTAGGTTAATATTTTAATATTTTCCGTCAAATCACAATTTTTAATAAGATAATAAAATATAAAATATTTAAAATATCATTTCACGTTCCGCATCGAATGATCGATTTACAAATTGGAACGTCTCTTACGACATGTTTCGGTTATATTTAACCGTCCTCAGGTATAAATTAGATTGGTAAATTTAAAACTCGAATTACAATCATTTACAAAATATTATGCAGTTTATTTAAGATGTTCTTATTATCAGATTACTCTTATATATTAGAACGAAATTTGTAAATCGATCATTCGATGCGGAACGTGAAATGATATTTTAAATATTTTATTATCTTATTAAAAATTGTGATTTGACGGAAAATATTAAAATATTAACATTAACATACTGCAAAAAAAACGTGCATAACACAGAAACCAACAAGGGTTTGGCAGGAGAAGGTTGTGTAACTAGAAAGAGTACAGTCGCACAGCCTATGGATTCTGTGTACAGTGGAAAAGTGGTCTTTCTTTCGCGAATGACTTTGGAGATGGTATTATATTACTACTTTCTTTGTTTTGGATTTTATCCGTCGTTTGTTAAAGTAAAAAGCTTTCAACAGACAATGGATAAGTATAAATCACCAGCACATTCAGTGTCTGCAATGTTTCGGTGGACGTCTAGCAGGCTCGAGTAGCTAGCCTGTGACTGTCTCAGGCCTCCTACAATTCCTCCTACGTTGAAAGGTTTTCTCCTGCATCTAATTATAAGTTAGATTATACCTGGAGGGCCAGACCCGACCGTGAAGACAACAGATTCGTAGAAGAAACCAAAAACGCTGAGATATTCAAGACACAGGCCTACAGTAAGGACAGAGAAAACTGAATTTCCGAAGAGGAGACTTGAAGCTACGACGATAAAGCCCTGACGGAGTTGGAAAACGATACGAGAAACTTCTCAATTTTTATATATATATATATTTATTCTTCAAGTCTATACAACAAACCATTTTAAATATTGATGTTAAAAATTAAAATTGATATAAATATTCTGCGCTGTTTATCGTTTCCTCGATGTTACAATTTTGCGCTATATATTACAACATGTTTCGATGTCTCAGCATCATCTTCAGGTTTTTATTTTTAAAACTATTCTATATATTTTTTTTAATGCATGCTTTTCACTAATTGTAGATTGTAGGTTATTGTTGTGGGTGTTCCTTTGATATTCTGATTCTTTTGCATATTATGTGGCGTATTATGTTATTTGTTCATTATTCTGTGAAATTATCAACAATATAATTAACATTATTAATATTATTTATATGAAAATGAGTTTGGATATTGTTATAAAAATTCATTATAAACATAGAAACATAATAACATACCAGGATCAGACGGGGACACACTGCACATCAAACTCCTGGTATGTTATTATGTTTCTATGTTTATAATGAATTTTTATAACAATATCCAAACTCATTTTCATATAAATAATATTAATAATGTTAATTATATTGTTGATAATTTCACAGAATAATGAACAAATAACATAATACGCCACATAATATGCAAAAGAATCAGAATATCAAAGGAACACCCACAACAATAACCTACAATCTACAATTAGTGAAAAGCGTGCATTAAAAAAAATATAGAATAGTTTTAAAAATAAAAACCTGAAGATGATGCTGAGACATCGAAACATGTTGTAATATATAGCGCAAAATTGTAACATCGAGGAAACGATGAACAGCGCAGAATATTTATATCAATTTTAATTTTTAACATCAATATTTAAAATGGTTTGTTGTATAGACTTGAAGAATAAATATATATATATGAATTGTAAACACAAACATGACGCATCTAAACTATAAATATAATTCTCAATTTTTAGTCTTAATACGATGTAATCAAGCACGAGGTGATCAGGCCGTTTGAACGCGTGTATAGGATTAATGTCAAAGCTCTATAATTCTTAATCTGGGCACTAAAATGAAATAGTTGCTAGTTTCACGCTCCAGCCGTTTTATTTACCGGGAAATAAACTAGGCAAGCGACAGAGACGGTCAGAACGTTACAGCAAGATGAAAAAATCCATACCCCTCCTGGGAATCGACATCCGACCGCGCAACTACGCTTCATGCGCGGACGAAATACAGTCACGTGCGGACCCAAGGCAGATGTAAATACAGAGAATGGAGAAAATTACATAAGGAAGAATTTAAAGAACTGTACTCAATAGTGTATTATATTCGTAATCAATTAAAAATAACGTGAGATGCTCGAAACATTAACACAACATTTCACCCACACAAGATCACGTTAAGCTTGACATACATTACGAAACGACCTTGAATACGATATTAAAATACAATAGGTCTGGAAGAGGAAAACTTTCTGATATTTGATGGACATCTGACGAAGGATTGCACTTAGGATATTACATTTGAGTTTATATGGATCATTCACCTGAAGATGGTTCATTTAGAACCGAAACATGTAGTGTAAAAGATGATGCTCTTATGTAAATCGAACATTTCGATAGAGAGCATCATTTTAATATATTTTAAATATTTAAATGTTAATTGTAATAATATTTTAATATTTAATAATAATATTTTATTGTGATTAGACTGATAAAAATTGAACAAGTACATATTCAACACAATATGACGCAACATTATCATCTCATTAACACAAAAGTTACACAAGAAATATACACAAAATTTTAGTTAGAAACCTGATGGGGGGGAAAATACGTTGAGAGGACATGAAATGGATTGTCTTTGGTTTAGGGTTCCGTAAACAAAGGTAATCTCTTGATCATCTGAGTACTTGTAAACTTCTCAAGAAAGATGAATGATTAAATGTGTTTGTAGTTTGGGTTCTCAGTTACGTCATTAGTCAGAATAAATCACAACAGAAATGGTCTGTAAAACACTGGTTCACTATCCAAAAGCGAGCTGTAAAGTTTATTCGCAAATTATTCTAAGTTTTTTTTTTATAATATATCAATCCTTCAAGGAGTGTATTTACATATATTTCAAATAAAAATGTCATTTAGCTTTATGTAAAGTTATACAGGTCTACTAAACCCTGAACTAGAGTCAATCCAATTGAATCCAAGTGTTGAAACCATTTTTAACACTCATCAAACCACTTTCTTAGTTTTTAAGAGTAGTCTATTTCCAAGAGCTTTCTGCACACGAAATTTATCATTGTTTTCGTTTCTATCTGCGTGTATGGCCAACTCTACCTTCCTACTTTTATCTTTCTTTGTCTGTAAACAAAACGTTCGTTCCTACGTCATCACGAATTCAACTCGATAGCAGTTCTCGATTTCATCATCCAGTCAGAATCACCCTACCACAATTCACTGACGCTACATAACCTCAGTTCCGCTAGAATATTTCCCTTGATATTTGTATTCAAATACACACTTGCACGCAATTCATGTTCTCTGCACAGTCGGAGCCAATTTTACAGGCTTCGCCGTGTTTATTTTGCATTGTCTTGGGAACTTTAGTCTCCCACAGCCTTTAGAACCAGTAACTGTGATACGTTAAAACGAATCAAACAAATGAATGACAGCGTGCGTGCACTTTGGTCCGGATGGCTAGGCGGCCAACACAATGTGTCTAAAAACAGCCGCTAGGCAGCGTTGTTAGCAGATTTCCTCTTATGCTGATTTAACCGTGAAAAAAAAGGGGGGGGAAGGCTGGAGTGGCCGGTAATCGACTGCTGAATAGCAGGTACTTCAAAGGACTGGCTGGCAGCCGCGGTGTCAACAGAGACAGTGCTATCACACAGTGGACAAGGGCGCACATTCCTGCAGCAGCGGGCTATGTACCAACACTTTTTTGGTAGCGAATATGAAGATAGAATTGGAAGTCAGTTCAGTCAAACAGTGGAAGTACTTTCTTTAGAGAGAGAGGGAGACGACAAACTTTCCATTCTTAATAAAAACACGAGGTTGAATCGTTGAGAAGCTGGAAATAAGACTCACGCACAGCCAGTGAAGAAATTAACGTGGCATACCTCGGAGATATTGCGGGGTCGGTTCCAGACCACCGCAATAAAGCGAGTCACACTAATTTTTTGGTTTCCCAGTGCATATAAAAGTTATGTTTACAATGCACTGTAGTCTATTAAGTCTGAAATAGCATTATGTCTGAAAAACAATGCGATAATTACCAAAATGTGACACAGAGACACGAAAAATGGCGCCGATAGACTTGCTCGACGCAGGGTTGCCACAAACTTTCAATTTGTATTAAAAAAAGAGAGCAATATCTGTGAAGCGAAATAAAACGAGGTATGACTGTGTAATCTTCACTGCACGCATCGGTTAAACACATTTTAATTAGCCTAAAATCCTAGTGCCTATAATAAGGGTAACCACATTAACAACACAAAAGTGAGTTAAACTATATTTATGAAGAAATTTAACCAAACATGAACGAATGACGTCAGATTTTAATCCAGACAGCGACATAATGGCGCCTAAACAACGTCATTCGTACAGAAACAACACAACGAACATCTGAATAACAAAGAGCGTAATTGTAATCCAGCTGTTCAATCATCGATTCTAACCGACGTTTCGATTTATACAAACCATCACTCGTAATGTAAACCAACACAATAAGAGGGGAATTAGACTGCAGTTGTACGCACTTGTTAATATGCAGAGCCAGACAGGAACGGAAAATAATTAAACGAGAATCAAACTAAACCGCCAATCCGTGCGTGGGTTAATGCGGAGGTTTCAAAACAGTCACAGAATTTAAAGCCGAGAAATGAGCTTGCCTAACTCAATTACGTAGTTACTATTCGTATTGAGTCTCGAAGGCCTACGGCCATTTATAAAGCATTATATCCACGTTATCGCCACGGTGGTCTAGCGGTTAGAACGCTGGCCTTGTAATCCTGGGGTCTCGGGTTCGATTCCCGGCGGTGCCCGAATTTATAACTTGTGTTGGGCAAGGCCGTGGTCTAGGCAACACGGAGTTTTCCTCCGGGGGCTTCCCCGGTTTCTCCGTGGCATCCCAACAATTACTCCATTCACACACAGAAGAAGGCAATGGCAAACCACTTCTGGATCATCTGCCAAGAACGTATATGAACAGGTCCCAGTCCGAGAAAAGGATGGAAGGATCCTGTTCATATGGACCTGTCGTCAGACAGAACACTAAATAAAAAAAATATATATTCACGTTACCAATAGCCAATGAGAAACTGTGTTTCTTCCTCCCCGAATGTGCGGTCTCACAAATGACTTGCAAAGTATTTAATAAACACATTTGGATTGTATCGTTCTTACATCTTTGTCGCGTTGTATGTAAATCCTAGGTATTTTATGGGATGACACAGGAAATGTAAGTAAACTGTTAATAGGACGAACATAAACCAGCCATTCAGATTAGATGTTACGCATTAAATTTTGAGACAATGTTACTTGTAAGAACCATAAAAATGTAACTGGTTATATTGATAATTTATATTATTTTGTCGCATGTTTCGGCCCACTAGGGTTATCATCAGGGGTATACATTACTTCTTATACAACGTGATACTTTTTAAGTACGTGGTTATTAACAAAATACAAAGTTATAATAGCAACTGAAAGGAAATATATTTTTACTAGTACAGTTAAAATTATTGACGATCATCAAACATCATTTTACTTTAAAAACATTAAAACGTAACACAGATGTACTTAATGACGGTGTGATATACTTTGTGTCATCTTGTTCAAATCCTTCACCAAATAACTCAACGTGACACCAATGATTATGTGACCCAGCGATATGGCACTGGATTCCTGGTTGTAGTGAAAATATCAGTATCTCTGACTCAACAAAACAGCGTTTTAAAATAGGGGGTAAGACAATCACTGAACGGATACGAATTATATTTCACACAGCAACCAACTATACAACGTGAAGATTTGAGTCTTCTGGGTTGTTGCGCTGTGTAGTCTGGTCGATGTTAACCAACGTTTCAGAGGTCATACTGCCTCCGTCATCAGGGCGATGAGTATGAAGATTTCTGTCTTCTGGGTTGTTGCGCTGTGTAGTCTGGTCGATGTTAACCAACGTTTCTGAGGTCATACTGCCTCCATCATCAGGGCGATGAGTATGAAGATTTCTGTCTTCTGGGTTGTTGCGCTGTGTAGTCTGGTCGATGTTAACCAACGTTTCAGAGGTCATACTGCCTCCATCATCAGGGCGATGAGCATGAAGATTTCTGTCTTCTGGGTTGTTGCGCTGTGTAGTCTGGTCGATGTTAACCAACGTTTCAGAGGTCATACTGCCTCCGTCATCAGGGCGATGAGTATGAAGATTTCTGTCTTCTGGGTTGTTGCGCCGTGTAGTCTGGTCGATGTTAACCAACGTTTCAGAGGTCATACTGCCTCCGTCATCATCGCCCTGATGACGGAGGCAGTATGACCTCTGAAACGTCGGCAAACTTCTACCAGACTACACGACCAGAAGACAGCCATCTTCGGACTCACCGCCGTGAAAAACTCGAGCCCTACATAGAAAAGAAGACACTGGAAACGACATCTGGAGGCCGGAACAGGTGGTTAAGGTGCACAAACCGTGAAGACGAATAAAAGTAAATTTTCTATAAAGGTTAGACAAGATACAAGGCGTATTTGGCCACAGGTGTTACACACTACTTCTATCCCACCTGGTTTGAACCACTGTTCCGTGGGCCATATGGGACATCGGCTCCCGCACACAACAACGGAACCCCGTGGTCTACACCGCAATGTTACTCCAGCAGACACACGTCAACTAACCGTACCAAATTCAATTGGTCGGATGGTCAACACGCAGAGATCGGTGCTCGACGTGACGCACCACGACAATTCCAACTCCTTGCTATCGCTTTATGCATTGCTCCCACCCCCGGCACCATCGAACAGGTTAGTAACATTGTTACTGTTGGTGGACAAGCAAGACAACTCCACAGCTAAGGGCGATTTAATTTTTTTTTGTAGTTCAGATGCGTCATGTTTGTGATTAAAATTCAATATATATTTATTTATTATTTCAGTCTATACACAAACTTATTATTAAAATGTTGTTGTTAAAATTAAAATTTAGCGCTTTTCATCGTTATTACGATGTTACATTTCAGCGCTTATTATTTTACGACATGTTTCGATGCCATTGCATCATCCTCAGGTCTTCACTATCATTTTCATCTTTAAAACAATAAATGGTTGCATTAATAAATATATATTAGTTTTAAAGATGAAAATAACTATAAAAAACCTGAGGATGATGCAATGGCATCGAAACATGTCGTAAAATAATAAGCGCTGAAATGTAACATCGTAATAACGATGAAAAGCGCTTAATTTTAATTTTAACAACAACATTTTAATAATAAGTTTGTGTATAGACTGGAATATAATAAATAAATATATACTTATTTATTTTTATTTCTTCACAGGTTTTCCTCTTGAACCAATTTCGAATCCCAACATTGAGGCTTCAAGTACCTGATAATGTGTGATGTACCCAACATGGCTGTTTCTTTGTAAAGAATTATTTAATGATTTCTTGGCATTGTTTCCAGACGCACGTCTATATCAAACAAGGAA